>NW_026416498.1:0-214 GCF_001194135.2 Octopus bimaculoides | reverse complement strand
GTATGTGTAAATATATATATATATATACAGACACACATGCACACATATGTACCCATATATAAGTAGGTATATTTATGTGTATATATATGTATATATATATATACGTAGATATATGTGAATATGTATGTTGATGTATTCATATATATATATATATGAATACACCTACATATATATATATGAATGCATTTATATATGTATATATATATATATATAT
>NW_026416497.1:0-261 GCF_001194135.2 Octopus bimaculoides | reverse complement strand
CATACATACATACATACATACATAATACATACATGCATGCATACATCCATCTGCAGTTACTCTGTCCAGATTACAAGTTCAGGTTTATGCCTGTAATTATTATGGCACTGGGATACGTAAAACACTGCCTAAATACCAATCTTGAGAAATTAGTCTTTTTAAAACCAGAAAGGAAAAAGACGATTCGAAGACTACAGATCCAACGCATTACTGGAACTGTAAAAATCTGTAAAACTTTCCATAAGTTTATCATTTAAGTAT
>NW_026416496.1:0-235 GCF_001194135.2 Octopus bimaculoides | reverse complement strand
ATTTCTGTTCCACTGGTGATTTGTCATTTATTTCCGGATGCCATATCCCTATTTAGATATCATTCCTGTCATCAGCTTCCACAACAGGGGCAGACAGGTGATAGGCTGGTGATTATCCACTGCATTGCATTTGTTGGGATCCTTTTGGCAAAAAAATTTTTGTAATTGTGGTCAGCCATTTTTGGATTTATACACCGTTGTTGATCATTTTATGTATTTGCTTGGCTATTCTTCT
>NW_026416495.1:0-271 GCF_001194135.2 Octopus bimaculoides | reverse complement strand
GCAACTCATGCTAATCCCTGTATATTTATGATTATATATATATATAGATATATATATATATACGTATATATATATGTGTGTGTGTGTGTATATATATATATTCTTTTATTCTTTTACTTGTTTCAGTCATTTGATTGCGGCCATGCTGGAGCACCACCTTTAGTCAAACATATCGACAAATCTTCCGCTTTCCATGCTAGCATGGGTTGGACGATTTGACCGAGGACTGGTAGACCAGGTGGCTACACCAGGCTCCAATCTGATTTGGCAG
>NW_026416494.1:2305-2988 GCF_001194135.2 Octopus bimaculoides | reverse complement strand
GTGTGTGTGTGTGTGTGTGTGCGTGCATTGTGTGTGTGTGTATATGTGTACATGTGCATGTTCATATATGTGTATATATATGTGTGTGAGTGTGTGTGTATGTTTATGCGTGTATGTGTGCACGTTTGTTTATGTGTATATGTGTATGTGTATATGTGTGTGTGTGTGTATGTATATGCCTATGCGTATATGTGTGCGTATGTCAATATGAGTATGTATCTGCATGTATGTGTATGTGTGTGTGTATATGCATGTATGAATGTACGTGTGCATGTATGTGTATGTATGTGTGTATATGCATGTATGTGTGTATGTGAGTACATGTGTTTGTGTAGGGATGTGTGTATGTGAATGTATGTATGCAGGTGTGTGAATATGTGTATGGACGTGTACGTGTTTCTATGTGTGTGTGTGTGCGTGCGCGTGTTTGAATGCAGCATGTGTGTATGTTTGTGTGTATGTGTGTGTGTATGTATGTCAATGTGTGCATGCACGTGTGTGTGTATGTGTATGAATGTGTACGCGTTTGTATGTGTGTGTGTTTCAATGCAGCATGTGTGTATGTGTTTGTGTGTGTATGTGTTTGTGTGCCAGTTTGTGTTTGTGTGCCAGTTTGTGTTTGTGTGCCAGTTTGTGTTTGTGTGCCAGTTTGTGTTTGTGTGCCAGTTTGTGTTTGTGTGCCA
>NW_026416494.1:0-1056 GCF_001194135.2 Octopus bimaculoides | reverse complement strand
GTGTGTATATATATATATATATATATATATATATATACACACACATATATATATATACATGTATACACATATATCTTGTATTTAACATTGTGACTACACATGGGTGAGTAAACATGTCTATGCCTGTGTCTCTCTGTGCGTCTGAATATACATACATACATACATACAGACATACATATATGCACACACATGCATGCACACGCACATATATATAATATATACATACATATGCATGTATACACACAGACATGCATACATACCAGAACACATACACTCACACACACACAAATGCACACATGTATAATATATATATATATATATACATACCTACATACACACATATATATATATAGACAAGCATACACACCCACACACATACACATGCACACATACACACACATACACAGACATATATATAATATATACATACATATGTACATATACATGCACACACAGTCACACACACACATATAGATATATATTTCATGCATATACATACATACATACATACATATATACATATATATACACACACAGACGCACACGTGATATATTTTTAAACCGTGTGGCCTGTACTTTTGTACTATAATAATAATGATAATAATGATAATCATCATCATCATCATCATCATCATTATTATTTTTTATGATTATTCATTTATTTATTTAATTATTTATGGGTATCGTTATTTTTTGTTAAGGAAGCGATAAAATGCTTTGCGTCATTTCGTCCGTCGTTACGTTCCGAGTTCAAATTCAGCTAAAGTCAACCTTACCTTTAATCCTTTTGAGGGGTCAATGAAATAAGTACCGGTTATGTACTAGGGTTGATGGAATTGACCAGCCCCTTTCTTCAAAAATGCTGGCCTTGTGCCAAAATTTGAAATCATTGTTATTATAATGATTTGGCTTTCGTCCTTTTGGGTGGGGCCGATGAGAGAAGCACCAGTCGAGCACTGGGGCTGATGTAGCCGACTATCTCCTGCCACAAAATTTCAGGCCTAGGGTAGAAAGGATTATTATTATTATTAGTATTATTATTATTATTATTATTAT
>NW_026416493.1:0-458 GCF_001194135.2 Octopus bimaculoides | reverse complement strand
ATGAATGAAATATATGTGAGTATGAGAGAGTATTATATATATATATATATATGTGTCTGTATATCATAGATACATAGATAGATAGGTTGGTAGATTTGTAGGTAGGTAGGTAGGTCCAGAGATAGAAAGAACAAAGTAAAATAAATTAATTACAATGTGCATTAAATTCAATCTACCTCCGTTGTTTATTTGTAAATCAGCACAGATGCATGCATGTGTGTGTATGTAGATAGATAGATAGATAGACAGATAGACGTACATGCACGGTTACATTTCATATCTCCATTTGTGGACATTAGCGTCCATATTTACAGGTCCCAATGATCAAATTGCTGATTCACTGCGTTTCTGACGAGAAAAGTTATGAGGGAGTGCTCATATCCTGAATTTAGTTCAGTTTTTAGACCACATCAATATCGTTCGGTAATATATGAGAATGAACATATATATATATATAT
>NW_026416492.1:0-247 GCF_001194135.2 Octopus bimaculoides | reverse complement strand
ACAGTACGCAATCATGTATACATATGCACAAACATATATGCACATATAGGTTTGTGCGTAATGTTTGTTTGTGTCTACATATTTATGCATACATACATACATACATATATGTATATAGGCACAGGAGTGGCTGTGTGGTAAGTAGCTTGCGTACCAACCACATTCCTGCGGGTTCGGTCTCACTGCGTAGCACCTTGGGCAAGTGCCTTCTACTGTGGCCTCGGGCCGACCAAAGCCTTGTGAGTGG
>NW_026416491.1:0-212 GCF_001194135.2 Octopus bimaculoides | reverse complement strand
TGGAATACATTTTACCAGCACTTTCCATAGTCCCTGTAATTCAATGGCTAATACTTTGCTATTTTTTCTATACTTCTCATATTGATTTTTTTAATCATTTGGGACTGTAAAGTCAATTATCTGCCACGTTCTATTCTCTTTATCTACTACTACTAAATCAGCCCTTCTAACTTCTGTTACTCTATCAGTCTGAATGTTAAAGTCCCACAACA
>NW_026416490.1:438-547 GCF_001194135.2 Octopus bimaculoides | reverse complement strand
CACACACACACACACACACACACACACATATATATATATATATTGAATGGATGATGTCTTTGAATGAGAAGATTGAGCAAAGAGCTTAAATTCTGGTTCTCGTAGGGTT
>NW_026416490.1:309-428 GCF_001194135.2 Octopus bimaculoides | reverse complement strand
AATTCTGGTTCTCGTAGGGTTAACGTATTGTGGGGCTCCTTGTTTCTTCGCTTGTCGTTTAGGGTGGTCTTGTTGTAAATATACCATACATTAATGGTGCATCATGCTCCTTCACAGGG
>NW_026416490.1:0-125 GCF_001194135.2 Octopus bimaculoides | reverse complement strand
AACCCTGAGGTATGGTCCAGGTCCAGGTCCAGGTTAATCGCATCGAATAGAAGGAAGCACCTAGAATTGCTCATAGTAAGTAATATGACTGTAATTCATCTGATGGATAAATCCTGGGTTTGCTT
>NW_026416489.1:1154-1830 GCF_001194135.2 Octopus bimaculoides | reverse complement strand
TATATACAGAAATAAATATATATATATATATATATATATATGTATATATACCTCATCATCATCATTTAATGTCCGTTTTCCATGCTAGCATGGTTGGACAATTAGACTGAGGATTGGTGAACTGCATGGCTACACCATGCTCCGATCTGATTTGGCAGAGTTTCTACAGCTGGATGGCCTTCCTAACGCCAACCACTCAGATAGTGGTACTGGCAACGGCCACGCCCAAAATGGTGTATTTTACGTGCCACCTGCACAGGCGCCAGTCCATCAGAACTGGCAACTATCTCGCTCGAATGTCTTTACAAATATCACCAGCACAAGTGCCAGGAAGGCGACGAGGGGCACAGGTGCTATCAAGATTTTGCTTTTGCTTGCCCCAAGAGGTCTTCACAAGCTGAGTTTCATGTCCTGCATAGGAGCCAGTCCAGCGGCACTGGCAACGATCTCACTCGAATGTTTTTACACATTCCACCGGCACAAGTGCCAGGAAGGCGAAGCTGGGCACAGGTGCCATCACGATTTCACTTTCGCTTACCCCAACAGGTCTTCACAAACCAAGTTTCGTGTCCAATGAAGGAGACGACGTTGGCATGGGTGCCAGTCGTTAAATTTAGTTCGATTTGGATTCCGATTTCACTTGCCTCAACAGGTCTTTGCATGTGGAGTTTTGTGT
>NW_026416489.1:0-555 GCF_001194135.2 Octopus bimaculoides | reverse complement strand
ATATAATTATGTGTATTTCTTCTATCTTAATGAATAAAAATTCTTCTGATAGAATAAATGGGTTAATAGAAACCAATGTAGCAAAGAACACAAAATAACTGTTGTTAGCTCCTGTTTTTAAGGCAGGAACTCCTTGAAATTTTGGGTATTTGAGTATATTTAAGAATTTAAGGATTGGAGAAAACGCATGTTATAATTGCATACTTTATTCCTACATATGTTTCAAAGGATTACAACCTGTGTGATCCATAGGGATCTTTGATATTAAAATTGTAACCTTCTCATCAGGGAAAGCATGGGAATCATCTTAAACGTAAGACATTATGACATGTATATATATAGGTATATATATGTATGTATAGCTATATATATGTAGCTATATATGTATATATAAAGGTATATGTATGTGTATATATATGTATGTATGTATATATGTATATAGAGGTATATCATCATCATCATCGTCGTTTAACGTCCGCTTTCCATGCTAGCATGGGTTCTACGATTGACTGAGGGCTGGTGGACCAGGAGGCGACACCAGGCTCCAATCTGATT
>NW_026416488.1:125-445 GCF_001194135.2 Octopus bimaculoides | reverse complement strand
AGAAGTTAAATGTGGGTGTATGTATGTCAGTATGGATGTGGAGTTGTTATAAATATCGATCTGGTATCGAATAAAATAATATAACTCTTGAAAGTACTCAATGCAATATAAGTGTAGAATCAAAACTTGTTTCGTAATCTGTTGTAATATCTGGCAATAATACAACTGTTTTAATACATCCATCCATCTATCCATACAAACATGCATACATACATGCATACATACACACACATATATATATGTATATGTATGTATGTATATATATATTTATATATATATATATATATCTATATGTCTATATATATATATGTCTGTATGTC
>NW_026416488.1:0-115 GCF_001194135.2 Octopus bimaculoides | reverse complement strand
ATATATATATATATATCTATATGTCTATATATATATATGTCTGTATGTCTATGTGTGTATATATATATATACATACATATATACATATATATGTATATATATATATACATATATA
>NW_026416487.1:0-434 GCF_001194135.2 Octopus bimaculoides | reverse complement strand
CCCCTTCGGTCATGACTGACCATGGGATTGCACCAAAAAAGTTACCCTCCCTGGCACAAGTCCGGGCAAGATTGTTTATGGAAGACCAGCAGTCACCCATGCATACCAGCCTCCTTTCTCCACGCTGCCAGTGTTATCCAAGGGAAAGGCAAAGGGGCCGATACAGCTTGGCACCGGTGACGTCGCAACTCATTTTTACAGCTGAGTGAACTGAAGCAACGTGAAAGTGTCTTGCTCAAGAACACAACACGCTGCCCGGTTCGGGATTCGAACTCACTACTTCACGATCGTAAGCTCGACGCTCTAACCACTAAGCCATGCGCCTTCACATACATACATACGTACGTAGATACATGCATACATATATGCAGAGCAAGTGACTTGAACTGTAGCCTCGGGCCGACCAAAGCCTTGTGAGTGGATTTGGTAGACGG
>NW_026416486.1:0-284 GCF_001194135.2 Octopus bimaculoides | reverse complement strand
TATATATGAATACATACACACACTCACACACGCCTCACAAATATAAATTTTTTATAATTTATTTTCAATCCCCCATAATCTCTCATTTCACTTCATTTCATTTCTTATTGTCTGTCTTTTCTATCTGGCAATTTATAGTCACTTTAGAGAGGTGTGTCACTGCTAGCAGCAACGGATAAGACTATTTTTGGGTTTCAATTTTTTCTATAATATATATATTTTTTAAACATTTTCTCTTCATATACATACAGATATATATATGTATATATATATATATATATATA
>NW_026416485.1:1893-2761 GCF_001194135.2 Octopus bimaculoides | reverse complement strand
GTGTGTGTGTGTGTGTGTGTGTGTGTGTGTGTGTGTATACATTCATATAAACATACACACACACACACACACAAATATATTCTTTTATTCTTTTACCTTGTTTCAGTAAACTTGGTAGTGGTGATAAATAATAGTTATGATAATGATGACGATGACAATGATGATAATGGTGATGATGACGACAATAATTGCTGGTAGTGATGATGATAGTTATCGTGATGGTGATGATGATGATGATGATGATGATGATGATGATGATGATGATGATGATGATGATGATGATGATGATGATGATGATGATGATGATGGTGACTGTAGAGGTAACAATAGTGCTATTACTCCTTGCTAAGCTCAGCTTACTCCTTTTAAACAGACTAATTCATGATCGAATATATTGCAGCCATGACCATCTCAAAGGATAGGCTCCTTCCCGAGTGATATAAATTCATAGGGCCATTTACCGGATTCCCTGACGTTTATGCCAGCTGAGAGGACTGGAGAGCAACGTGAAATGAAGTGTTTTGCTCAAGAACACAATGTTTCGCCCGGTCCAAGAATCGAAACCGTAATCTTACGATTAATCGTCCAACACCCTAAGCACTGAACCACATGCCTCCACATGACTATCCTGCAGACTACATTGTCCAACGGTAGGGGATGTGATCGGAGGGGAAACATTTCTAGGCGGAAAACGTTCTCTTGTGGGTGATGACAATGGTACAAGAAGATGGTGCTGGTGGTTGTGGTGGTGGTGTGGCGGCCGCAGGGTAATGATGATGATGAGGGGAACGAGAATGAGAATCTTATGAGAATCTCTGATGATGATGATGATGATGATGATGATGATGATGATGATGATGATAATGGG
>NW_026416485.1:0-1155 GCF_001194135.2 Octopus bimaculoides | reverse complement strand
ATACATACATACGTACATACATACATGCATACATACATACATACATACATACATACATACATACATACGTACATACATGTCGGTGGTGATTAACGCAGTGAAGACATAGTTTGGAATATAGTGATGGGAGGAGGAGATGCTGAAAGGTGGAAGGTATAGAAGTGAGGGTAAAAGGCAAACCCACAATGACGTAGAGAGAGAGAGTGTGTGAAATGGAACAAGAGGGAGAGAGAGAGAGAGAGCGAAATGGAGGAAAAGTTAGAGAGAGAGAGAGAGAGTGTGTGTGAAATGGAGCGAGTGGAATAGAGAGAGTGAAATGCAGCGAGAGGGGGAGAGAGAGAAGGAGAGAGAGAGAGAGAGGGAGAGAGAGACCGAAATGGAGCAAGAGGAGGAGAGAGAGAGTAGGAGAAACCGAGAAAATGGATACGATGACAGAGTTAGAGTGGAGAAAGCAGGGTGAAGAACGAGAGAGAGAGAGAGAGAGAGAGAGAGGGAGATGTAGAATGACAGTATCGGTGGTTGTACTTGGTGGGTAAGGTATAAGACGCGGAAAGGGTCAGCTCCCGAAACACTTTCTGGCGCCATGTTGTCGTCTTACTGTCATGATTTAAGAGTTGGTTGGTTACCTGATAGGAGTCGATTCTTACAAGGAGATGCTGCCAAAAATGGATAATTAATGGCCTCTGTGAGTCTTGCTTATATATGAGGCGGAGTTCGTAAATTTGGTTAAGTTCGTAGGGAGACCTAAGCACTAAAGTCTTCAAGAGAAAGTCCCCTTCGTTGGAGAGACACATTAAAAGAAATATTTATGATATCAATGATCATATAGATTTGTAATTATTCTAAATAATTAGTAAATGATATCTAATTATTTTTGCTGACCTCAGACTATCATTAACATCCAGACCGAGTTTTTATTTAATAAGTGGAGGGCAAACTGCCTTTTTAATTTCTTTTGTCTGCATCGTCTTGTAGTAACAAATTAGTTGAAACGGCAGATTTTCAACTAATGTGAGCTTGGTGATTTTGTCGTCACTTGATTACTTGATTTTAAGGACCAGTTGACTAATAAGCATTCAATCAGTAAAGAATGCACGTCAGAGGACCCTCAGGTGTGCTGTTCTCTCTCTCTCTCTCTCTCTCTCTCTCTCTCTC
>NW_026416484.1:0-358 GCF_001194135.2 Octopus bimaculoides | reverse complement strand
GTGGTTGGTAAGCAAGCTACTTACCACACAGCCACTCCTGCGCCTGCATAATTCAATATACATTAATAAAGATAAGTTTAACACATTAAGTTAACACGTAACATCATTAACGCCTCCACTGAATTTAGGACGCTTATGTTACTTATGAGGTATTCTCTATTTTTCAGTTAAAGTGTAGTGGGGTATCAAGGTGGGTGGTACAAACATAACAATATGTGTTTTATAGCAAAAACAAAATTTCCATTCAAATGGCAATGACTGGACGATTTTCTGTTTGAGTTTAACTGTTTTTAGTCGTATTGGAATCGTGACCTATGTCGCAAATAGGCATACGAATATTGTATAAATTTTATAATTG
>NW_026416483.1:0-222 GCF_001194135.2 Octopus bimaculoides | reverse complement strand
TAATATTGACCAGAGCTATTTTGGCTTGATTCCTAAACTCTGTTATAATGTCTACCAATATTTTCCCAGCCAATCATCTTTGACATTAGTTTGTTAAAGGCAGAGACATGAAAAGAAATGCTTAAGGTTTGCTCCTTTAAAGGCATCATGAAACATTCTAAATTGCTTTGGTGGGTTCATAAACTCCCTGGAATTCAGCTCTCTCCAGAGACGTTTCTTCAG
>NW_026416482.1:0-230 GCF_001194135.2 Octopus bimaculoides | reverse complement strand
CAAGTTCATCAGCGTTGTAGACAATGGAACACTTAATATTCACCTAAACATTAGTTAGATAATAGTTTATGGAATATAAAATCATGATTGTAAGTAATTTACCTGAATCGGAATATGAGAAGTTTTCCGGATAGGGTAAGAAATGAGATCGATAATAAGACACATCCTTGTAAGATCCTCGTTGCCATGTATATTCACTATTCTCTGGACATTCCACGTTATAATCACAA
>NW_026416481.1:0-317 GCF_001194135.2 Octopus bimaculoides | reverse complement strand
ATATAACGAAATATGCGAGATGTACAAGTTTTCCTCAGCTTCCCGGTATCCGCTTCTTAAATTTGTTTCTGTATTCGGCTAGAATTCTTTGAAGATCTGTGGAAATAGTGACTATGTTGAAAGTTAATATATATTTTTGAATATAAGATCATATAAAAGTGCTGTTTACCCTCGGGCAAACGTTCCTATAGCAATTTTTATGCATTAGAAACTATTCCCTGCTTACTTGCTCTTTCTATCAAGTTCACAAACTTAGGGGAACCGTAGTCAGCATGGGCACACTGAAAATAAGATGTGGTGAGACTGCTGGAATTAAG
>NW_026416480.1:0-584 GCF_001194135.2 Octopus bimaculoides | reverse complement strand
GCCGATTTTTGCCAATTTTTTTGCAGATTCGTATTCCCCATAGCCGAAAATTTTTTTTTTTAAGGGTGATTTTTGGTGGGGACGGGCGGATGTCTTGCCTTGTCCCCTCTATGTTTAGCCCCTTGTGGGCAATAAAGAAATAAATATAAACACAAACAAGTTGCATGAGCGACTTCAACAGTGACTCACTCGCGCGCACACATAGATATACATAAACACAAGTGTAAGGCAATGAATGTTTGTGCGTGTGTGTGTGTGTGTGTTTGCTGCATTACTTTTTCTAAGATTTGTCAGTGAACAGGTCGCGGTTTCAAAGCGAAGAAAATATTTTGACACAAATGAAATTTAAATACAGAGGTCCCTTAACGGTACGACTTAAATACAGAGGTGCTACTTAAATACAGGTGTTACGTACAAAACATTTTAAATGTACGCTGTGTGGATGTGTAATGACACCTTAACCCTAAAAACTAACCCTCCCTTTCATATCGTTACGTAGAAGCATCGGGACCTTTATATTTACGTAGTGCCGTGAAACTAATGGTTTCTGTGTGTTCTTGAATGGCTTACAAACATCTACGCTG
>NW_026416479.1:0-702 GCF_001194135.2 Octopus bimaculoides | reverse complement strand
AAACGTGAAAATATAAATAGCAGAATGTGAAATGAAATGAAATATGAAAGAGAAAGAGAGAGAGAAAGAGGGAGAGTGAGTGGGGGGAAGAGGAGGCAAGAAGAGAAAAGGTAAGGAAATAAATAAATAAAATATCTAAAAGCAGATAAAAGTTTTTTTTTTCTTTTTCAAAAAAAAAATAATCGAAGAAAAAAGACGAAATGAACAAAGAGAAAATTGAAAATTGAATTTGCGAGAAGTTGAAAGAGAATAGAAGAGGCAAATGGATTAGAGCTAAAATCGAAAGTCGCTTCCCTATCAACTTTGAAGTGTGCGTCGAATGGGATAGACAAGAATGGGTTAAAAGTAGGAAAATCAAAAATTAATATGGCGATGCTAACATCCCATTACAGATGACGTGAAAGTGAAACAAACGAAACAACAATAACAACAGCAGTAAACAGCATAAAGAAGCAAATAAAATGAATGAAATAATAATAACAATAATAATAATAATAATAATAAAAATAATAATAATAATAATAATAATAATAATAATAATAATAATAATGATGATGATGATGATGATGATGATAATGATAAACATGAGCTAGCTCTTTTACTCTTTGTCGAGATGGGATTTGCTCTCTCTCTGTCTCTATTTCTCTCTCTACATTTTCTCTCTTTCTTCTTTCGTGTAGACACCCGTGTGAAGATTATATA
>NW_026416478.1:0-296 GCF_001194135.2 Octopus bimaculoides | reverse complement strand
TTGTGTGTACACGAACTGGCAACAGAATGGGTTTATTCCCAGATCTGTGCACTGGGGAGTGGTGACACTAGTCAGGAAGGACCCAAGCAAGGGGGATTGTTTAGATAACTTTAGGCCCATCACTCTGTTAAATACAGAAGTGAAGATTTTGGCCAAGGTACTAGCGAAAAGGTTGGCGCGTGTCGCGGATGGTGTGATCGGGGTGGCACAGACATGTGCCATCCCGGGTTGGACCATCCAGGATAATTTCCATCTTATACGCTATACCATAGAGAGGTTTGGGGCTAAGACTGGCA
>NW_026416477.1:0-628 GCF_001194135.2 Octopus bimaculoides | reverse complement strand
GTAAATGCAAGGCAAATCCCAAGAAAACAAATATATGAATTAATGTAGACCTACCTTGCATTCAATATTTCAGGGTTATGGTATATATAAAGATATATATATACACATATATGTGTGTGTGTGTGTGTGTGTGTAAAAGGTTGAAGAGGAACACATGAGTAGATATATATGGAAAAAAGACAAAGTAGAAAATGCTAAAATACTTTTATAAAGAACATTACAGAACCGGTTTCGATCCTTGAGATCTTTTCGACAGTAAATATGAATAAAAGATTTTTGAAAAATTATTGAAAAATTAAATTTTGGTAAATTTAAAAGAAAAGTCTTTTTAAAGACATATTTGTATAGTATCAGGACTTTGGTTTTAGCTAGGTTTACTCTAAGGCCCTTCGATTCTATTCCTTGCTTCCACACCAGAAACTTATCCTCTAGTTCTGATAGTGACTCAGCAATTAGGGCAAGGTCATCAGCATAGAGGAGCTCCCAGGGGCATCCCGTCTTGAATTCCTGCATTATTGCCTGGAGGACTATGATAAATAGGAGGGGGCTGAGGACTGAACTTTGGTGGATCCTAACCTCTACCCGGAATTCTTCACTGTACTCGTCGCCAACCCTCACCTTACTGACA
>NW_026416476.1:0-352 GCF_001194135.2 Octopus bimaculoides | reverse complement strand
CTTTGTCTTTCATGTTTACTCTGTAACATTGATCACAGCTAGTCGTATGTATGTGAGAATATATAAAAGAAAATACCAAAATTTTCCATAGCTCTTCTCAGCAGCATATAACCGCAAGCCACCTAGTAGTATTAAGTCTAATAATTAATTTCTAAGAAGGACACAGCATCTGGTCTGCCACCATAATACACTACGAAGTATATTAAAGGTAACCAAGTGAATACTGCGCCTTTTGTGTTAGCAGTGCAATATTCTTATTTCTTAGTTTATCTTGTTTCATGTTTTTTATTTGTTTCCATCAATTGACTGCGGCCATGCTGGTGCACCGCCTTTAGTCGAACAAATCGACCCC
>NW_026416475.1:0-219 GCF_001194135.2 Octopus bimaculoides | reverse complement strand
AATTTTTGGTATTCTTAATTTTTAATATTTCTAATATTTTAATATTATATTGGTATATAAAGGGTTCTTAATGCATCTCTGATGAACGGAATTACTAATAATAAGATGATCTTTAGATCACTTTTTGACTGTAGTAATATCCGCGAAACGACCGTAAGATATTTTATTTTTTAAACTTTAGGTTTCTTTATATTTTAGAATTTATAATATTCATGCTTA
>NW_026416474.1:0-1140 GCF_001194135.2 Octopus bimaculoides | reverse complement strand
TGAGTTCATATTTTACTGAGGTTGACGTTACTTTTCATCGCTCCAGAGTTGATAAACTAGGTTAGACTGATTTGGTTATACCCTCTCATACAAACTGCACACTTCTGCCAAAGTAAAGGTTATTATTATTGCTATTAACAGCTCTAGATGACAGCACTCGTACAGTACCAGGTTAGATATATCTTTTAGTATTTAGCTGTTTCTTTGATAGAGTTCAAATCCTACCAAAATCACTTTTCAGAGATTGATATAACTGATTACATTCTTCTTGTCATCTTGTACTGTTTTTAAAAATCACTAATTACTAGTCAAAAAAATTTAAACTGAATATCTGTGGTATTATTCTTTTCCCTGTACTAGACTATTATTTTATTGACCTTTAAATGGTTCATAAGACACAGTTGACTTGGTCCAGATTTGATTCCTGATGGCATTTTGTCTGATTTCTATCATCTGTTGCTCTATATTTTAATTTGCATGTTTACAAGACCATAATAGTAAACTTGCACACATACAAATGGTTTTCAGAATGGAAAAAAATTAGGTGTTCAGATGTGATGAAATGTCGTTTTTCTAACATGGTATCATTCACAGGTTCATGAGTTATATAGCAATAAGAAAATGGAGGGGAATATGTGGTATTCATCAACTTGCAGACATTGTATTATGTCAATTTACCTGTTTATTTTTCAACTAAGAGGACAATGAAGACAATATACAAACACATATGACATATTGTCATATCAGTAATTAAAAATTAAAAAGGACATCTAGTGACCAATGAAGGGATAATGTCTTACAGCTGTTTCAGCTTAGTGTTGACATGCCTCATTCTATCTATATAACTCCAGTAAGCTGGAGTAATTGATAGATAAAATGTAAATCTATGAAGAGGCCTAGAGAATCATACATGTACCTCTATTTCATCCATTTCATCTATCAATTGCTCCAGCTTACTGGAGTTATATAGATAGAATGAGGCATGTCAACACTAAGCTGAAACAGCTGTAAGATATTGTCCCTTCTTCAGTCACTAGATGTCCTTTTTAATTACTGATATGACACAATATGTCATGTGTTTGTATATTGTCTTTATTGTCCTCTTAGTTGAAAAATAAACAGGTAAATTGACATAATACA
>NW_026416473.1:0-411 GCF_001194135.2 Octopus bimaculoides | reverse complement strand
TGAGTGTGTGTGGAAATAAAAATTGCAACCATGTGTTTACATTTTCACGTACGTTTTGTTGTGGCGGCGTATTTGAAGGAAGTTATTTTTTGTATATATATATATACTCCAGTTTCCTGAGATGGCTTACATTAGAGCATAGTTTCCTTTCATTGTTCTTGTGGATTCTTAATTCCTCGTTCGTTATGGTTTATTATTATTATTATTATTATTTTATGTTTGACTTTTGTTTTGCATTTGTACAAGTTGGATCCGAGTCTCACCCAGAGACCTCAAGAGACAAGTTAGAAGTTCATGTAGGTGTTATGCCTTGGGTACCATAAATTTGGATTTGTACAGTTGGATTTGTACAGTTTTGTTCTATTATTATTATCATTATTATTATTTATTATTATTATTATTATTATTATT
>NW_026416472.1:0-473 GCF_001194135.2 Octopus bimaculoides | reverse complement strand
TATATATATATATATATATACATACATACACACACATCTATAAATAAATATATACACACTTACATATATATGTGAATATATATGTATAAGCACATGCATACACACATGTATGTGTATATATGTATAAATATATATATGCATATATAGGTATATATATATATATATACATCTATATATATGCATATATACACGTATATTTTGATATATATATATATGTTTATATACACACGTGTATGTGTGTATATTAGTGCGTGCATCTGTGTGTGTATATGTGTGTACATAAACACACATTTACTGACATCTATGTATGCATACGTGCAATTTTACACAGAATTATGCGCAGTCACATTCTAGTTTACTCTCTTATGTATCCATACATCAGAACACATGGATGCACACTGAAATACACACGAGTTTTATCTCTGAGCTGGCAGAAACGTTAGAACGCCGGGCGAAATACTTAGCGGTATTTC
>NW_026416471.1:0-487 GCF_001194135.2 Octopus bimaculoides | reverse complement strand
CGGAACCATGTGGTTGGTAAGCAAGCTACTTACCACACAGCCATATATAAAGTGTGTGTTTTGTGTATATATTTATGCATATATATCTTTTGTTCTGGGTTGATGTCTGTCTTTGGAGAACTATCTTTAATTTAATTTTCAAATTTTAGTTGCAGAGTACTGAAGAAGAATGTCGCTTAGTTGCATGTGCAACTGTTGCTACCATTGTTGCAGATCCACTTGTAATTCCTGTTTTGTTGGAAAACAACTTGGTTAGGATTCTAGCACCGTTACTTGGTGATCCAAACATCTACATCCAAAATAGTTCAGTTGGTGCTCTCAGGTGAGTTTCAAGAAATCTTTCTTTAAACTGTTGCAGAAAGTTAGCAGAGTTGTTAAAATGTCAGCAGGGATCTTTTTTAAAATGGGGGCCACATTTTTCATTAACGAAACACTTCAAAACTTGGAACACTGGTAGAATGTGTCATATAAAACATCTTTTTCTCTT
>NW_026416470.1:0-238 GCF_001194135.2 Octopus bimaculoides | reverse complement strand
ATACATATATATATATACATATACATATATATATATATATACATATATATTATTTTACTCTTTACTCCTTTACTTCTTTCAGTCATTTGACTGCGGTCATGCTGGACCACCACCTAATTACCGCTCACTTTTCACTTGACTTGGACATTCTTCAAGTAAACAAGCAAAAATGCATCGCAATATGGAACATATATACCTCTGCTATCTATGCTATATCAACTTTCGTTCCAACATAAAT
>NW_026416469.1:1237-1866 GCF_001194135.2 Octopus bimaculoides | reverse complement strand
TAAACTGGCAATATGACCATCCCCAAGTACAACAACATATATATATATAGGCATACACGTATACATATGCACATATGCATTTATATATATATACATATATAAATATACATGAGTGTGTGTATAATATGTATCATACATTCATTATACACACAGAGTAATGAGTGTGTTTCTATGTGTGCGTGTGCGCACGCGTACTCACGTGCATATGTAAGTCTGAGAGTATATATTTATCATTTTGCCACGCTAGAAGACCAGACAGGTGTTCTAGACGTTATTTACCAACCAATAAGCTGTTTCGTTCAAGTTGCACTTTGACCTCTCGTATGTCCTGCGTGACCCGACAGACTGAGTAGAAAAATTCAGTGACAGCATGCCGGGCGCTTGACTCATTCCTTTCCTTCTAACATGTGAGGGGTGGCAGGTAGGAGAGGGAGAGAGGTGGGAGGGCAACGTCATGATATTTTGTCACGTAAGCTTCTGTCACAACAAATGTGTGTGTGTGTGTTTGCATATATATACACACACACATATATATATATATATATGTATATATGGAGTTAGCTATATTGTCTATTTTTTCCGTGTTAATTGTAAACAAGCGAAAAATACACAAATCTATATATATACAT
>NW_026416469.1:0-475 GCF_001194135.2 Octopus bimaculoides | reverse complement strand
ATATATATATATATATATATATAAGTGCTTATATCTATATATATATACATATAAACGTATATAAATGTTTATATCTATATATATACATATACACATATAAATGTTTATATATATGTATATATATATATATACATACATATATATATATATATATAAATATATATATACATTTGCATGTATATATGTATGTATATTCTTTTATACTTTTACTGTTATTTATACACACACAAACACAAGCACACACATGCACACATTTGTAAATTTACATATCTATGCATATACGCGCGCCCCAATATGACTGCAATCTAATGATTAAAACAAGTAAAAAATAAAAGGTTAAATATAAAAGATACACACACACACACACACACACACACACACACACACACAAGTATGTATGTATGTTTATGTATATATATATATATATGTATATGTATATATGTATGATATAATATAACGTGTGTGTGTGTGTGTG
>NW_026416468.1:0-275 GCF_001194135.2 Octopus bimaculoides | reverse complement strand
ATCCTCAGCTGCACAAAGATATAGAAATTTAATGAAGTTACATTTAAACAGGACATTTTTATAACTACATCTAAATTTATAATTAGCCTTTATTTATTCACATATTAATTAAGCAAATATTGGTATCTCAAGTATTTCAAACTTAGCTTATGTAAAACAATACTGATATATTATTCTGATTAATGAAAACTATGAATAACCATATACTGTATCTGTATACAATACAGCAACTTTATTTTTATATACGTTTGACCTAAGTGCTATATGATAAGACT
>NW_026416467.1:0-557 GCF_001194135.2 Octopus bimaculoides | reverse complement strand
ATCAAATCATATTTTAAATTTCCTGTGTTATATATATATATATATAGTTATATGTGGTTGAATGAATGGTTGTAAGTATTTATATGTTCATGCATATATCTATCCGTTTTACAAATTATAAGGGAAATTGTATAACCTAGTTAAAATTGAACCGCACAATCCAAATTTTAGCCTCATCTTACTTAAATGTCAATTCCGAAAATGTTGTTGCGCCTTCTGTGAAGAAAGTAGGAACGAAATAAATAAAAGTGAATAACTAAATAAATACAAAAATAAATAAATATTCTAACAAATATTAAAGTGGAAGCCATGTTGTAAATTTCGAGAAAGTCTTTGAAGTTGTCCAATTCGTGTATAACAAGCCTGACACGTGACCTACTTTATTATTGTTTATATTATTTTTTTCGTGTTTGTTCTTTTGTGTTTTCATGCTTGCTTCTGTTTGTTTTCATGTTTGCGTCTTTGTTGGTCTTAAGTTGGACATTGCGCAGTTAACTTTTATATTGAATTCTAACTTTGGAACATAAACACAAGTGTTTACTGGAAATCTTTGAGAC
>NW_026416466.1:0-283 GCF_001194135.2 Octopus bimaculoides | reverse complement strand
ATCTGAGAGATTTGGTTTTCTTCCGGAGTTTTGCTTTGATGAGAAGGTTTTCCCCTCTTTCTCATAGGTTGTCATTACTGTCGAGATTGTACTTCTTGATACACCAAACATTTCGGCCGTTTTCGTTATACTAGCGCCTCCCATACGGGTACCAACAATTTGACCGCTTTGAAAGTCCGATAGAACTCTCATTTTAATGAATTTTAATTACCTTTTTCTGACGATATCTGAAGAGAAACAGCAATTTTAGCAAAACATATTAAGCAACGCTAATAATAAATCA
>NW_026416465.1:0-796 GCF_001194135.2 Octopus bimaculoides | reverse complement strand
GGAATTATTGATAATATGCTGATCTTTTGATTACATTGTGATTACAATAACATCTGCGAAACGATCGTCAGATGTTTAATTTTTTAAATTTTAGACTTTTTTAAATTTTAGACTTTATAATATTCATGCTCAATTACGCATAAATTTTTATATGCATTTATATTCACATGTATCTTTATCTACATTCATATTTTTATATATATTTATATTTATATTTCGTATATCTTAAATTTTAAATTTATTATATTACCATGTCATATTGGATATATATCTTTCAAAATTTAAATATTAAATATTGATTTCCTGCAAATATTATTGATAATTTTATGAATTTATTAATAATATAAAAACACATATATATATATATATATTTATATATATATATATGCACCGTGAGGACCAAAGAATTGAGGTATTTTGTGTTGCAAGACAGTGTGTGAGAGAGATTCGTGATGTCATAGGAGAGAAATGTGTCCACATGGATGATGGCTCACTTGCACTAAACGAGGTTGCAAAGAGAGAGGTTTGGAGACACCACTATGAAAGGTTGCTCAATAAAGAGAATGAATGGGAGAAAGAGAGTCTGCCGAACGTTGACCCAACAGAGGGACCAGCTATCCTAATTGACAGTACCTTGGTAGATAAAGCAATCAAGAGTATGAAGACAGGGAAAGCTCCCGGCACATCAGGAATCACTGCAGAGATGCTCAAAATATCTGGTAGCGTCGGCTATAGCCTAATCACCCGTATAGTTAATCAGGTGATGCACGAAGGAGTCATACCCAATGACTGGTGT
>NW_026416464.1:0-595 GCF_001194135.2 Octopus bimaculoides | reverse complement strand
CACTCATTTTCTCTTGGTCTAACTAACTATCTATCTATCTATCTATCTATCTATATTACATGTTCACACACACACACACACTCATATACACACATAAACTCATACAAACACACACAAACACACACATACGCACACACTTTTCAATAAATGCCTTTTCGTAACCTCTCTGATTCCCTCCCATTTAACTTAAACCCTTCTGTCAGCTTCTCTTTTACTCTCTCTCTCTCTCTCTCTCTCTCTTTCGCTCTCTCTCTCTTTCTCTCTCTTTACATCTCATGCTCTCTTTCTAGCAACATCTCCACATATAGATACTTCTCTTCCTCCTTCTCTTCCTCTTGCTCCTTCTCTTCCTCTTCCTCCTTCTCTTCCTATTCCTCTCTCTCCCTTCCTCCTTCTCGTCTTCTTTTCATTCCTTCCTCACTGTCTTTTACTCCAGTTTACTCCACTCAACATCTTCCATTTCCCCGCTTACTCTAACCCATTCTCGAACTCAACTCCACTCAATTCACCTTCACTCATTTCCTCTCACTTCTCTCACTCTCTCTCTGTCCCTCACACACACATACACACACACACACACACACACACACACACA
>NW_026416463.1:289-408 GCF_001194135.2 Octopus bimaculoides | reverse complement strand
AGTTAGTTTGTTCGTTTGTTCGTACGTACGCACGTATGTACTTTCGTTTGTTCATTCGTACGTACGTACTTAGGTACGAATTTACGTGCATACGTACGTACATTCGTTCGTTCGCTCGT
>NW_026416463.1:0-195 GCF_001194135.2 Octopus bimaculoides | reverse complement strand
GTTCATTCATTCGTTCTTTCTTTCGTTCGTACGTACATACGTTTGTACGTTCGTTCATTCGTAAGAACTTACGTACGTACGTACATACATACGTACATACGTACGTACGTTCGTTCGTTCGTTTGTACATACGTACGTATATACGTACGTTCGTTCATTCTTTCGTTCGTTCGATGGATCGTTCGCTCATTCGTA
>NW_026416462.1:0-311 GCF_001194135.2 Octopus bimaculoides | reverse complement strand
GCATATATTCATATATTATTTGTATTATATGTGTGTGTGTGTGTGTGTGTTTGTCTGTGTGTGCGCGTGCGCGCGCGTGTGTGCATTCGCTTTTCACGCGAAAACGGCTGCGCGAATTGCCTCCATATTTGGGTCTTCAGTTTATTTTTTTATTAAAAGTAAATAGTATTGCTTTATATATATGATTCCCTTCTTTAAAAAGGGTTCTCAATATCAACTTCCAGTATTGACGTAGCAGCGACGAAATTTTCCGTTGTCATTTGCAAAATCTCTCACATAGGCGTAGGAGTGGCTGTGTGGTAAGTAGCTTG
>NW_026416461.1:0-460 GCF_001194135.2 Octopus bimaculoides | reverse complement strand
GATACTGCGGTGTCGGGCAATACAAATGGTTATATGGATCAGTATAGCGTTGTATTTGGGTGTCATACACCTAATTGACATCGTTGTTTTGTTAACGTCATTTAATAATGTAGTCAATTCGCTTGTATTATTATCATTATTATTATTATTATTATTATTATTATTATTATTAGTAGTAGTAGTAGTAGTAGTAGTAGTAGTAGTAGTAGTCTCATCATTGTCACGGTGAGCTGTTAGAATAATTTGCAAGCCAAAACCGGCAGAATGCCTAGCGGCATTTCGACCTGAGTTCAAATTCCGCCGAGGTCGATTTGGCCTTTCGTCCTGTCAGGGTCGATAAATTAAGTACCAGTGAGACACTGGAGTCAATGTACAGTGTGTTATTCTCGGAGATTTTAAGGTGGCAATAGTGGCTTTTAGCTTCGATTTCTTGCAGTGCGTGGTGAGGCGTAAAGCCGAT
>NW_026416460.1:0-594 GCF_001194135.2 Octopus bimaculoides | reverse complement strand
GATATATTTTTGTTATTATATTTATTATTCATTATTTTAGGAAGATATCAAGAGATTTCTTTCTTTAAAAATGAATCAGATACATTTTGGAGAACATGCATCAAAATTTCAAGTTTAACAAAAATGTTTATGATCAAAATGTGTTGGAGGGTAACAAAACAAACTGAAAAAATAAAGAAAAATTACAGTATGCAAGATGGAAGAGAACAGTGATCAAGGTTGTAAAGAAATATTTATTTACCATTAACTTTAATATATAACATACCACAACAGGTAGGCTAGTGTAATAGTGTAACACAGTTTGTAAAGCATGCAAAGTAAAAAGAGTTCATTTTGACCTGTATATGAGTGTACACAAAGTAGTATATAGAGAGAGATATGGTTATGTTGCAGAGAAAAGAAATTGAGCTAATGAAAGTGAGAGAGTGTGGGACGAGACAGCGTCTACATTGATTTAATTCCATAGTTGTCACTCTGTGAAGTTACCTCAGTTGAGACAGTATTTCGCTTGAGCCAGTCAGCCTCTTCTCTGTCAGTTGCTCTCACTAACTGCTTTGGCTTACGGAGTTCTTGTTTTTATAACTATCCAAAACT
>NW_026416459.1:0-282 GCF_001194135.2 Octopus bimaculoides | reverse complement strand
CATCATCATCATCATCATCATCATCATCATTATCATCACCGTCATCATCATCATCATTGTCATCATCATTGCTGTTATCATCGTTATTTTTACTAATAATAATTATTATTAACATTGTTGTTGTTATTTTATTATAATTACTATCACCATTATTATTGTCAATGTTGGCATTATCTATTACAATTATTTCTATTATTACCATTATTGTTATTATCATAATTGTCATTAATATTTTCTATTACTGTTATTATTGTTGTATTTGTTGTTGTGGTTATCATTATT
>NW_026416458.1:0-300 GCF_001194135.2 Octopus bimaculoides | reverse complement strand
TATATATATATATATATATATATATATATACAAATACATTCATAAATACATACATACATATGTACATATATATGCGCGCGCATTCTCACAGAGACATGCCCATATATAAATGTATTCGCATGTAGAAGCATAGCATTCTATTTGTGTATTTATGCGTATTACGTATAGTTATAACATATACGTATGTAAATATATATAAGCATATATATACATGTATACATATATATACATACACGCATATATACACCCGCATACATATATACATGTATATGCGTGTTTTTGTGTATATATATATATATA
>NW_026416457.1:0-620 GCF_001194135.2 Octopus bimaculoides | reverse complement strand
CCGTTCGAGCGGAATTCGAATGTTCGTTTGTCCGATCGGACCCCTCTGCACCGATCGGGAGGAATTCGAATGTAGGTGAGTCCGATCGGCCTCCCTCTGCAGCGTTCGATCGGAATTCGAACGAACGTGCATCCGTTGAGCTTCCTACTACACCTTTTCAGCGGAATTGAAATATGCGTGCATCCGTTCCGCCTCTCTTTTCACGGTTCGTGCGGAATTCGAACGTACGTACGTCCGTTCGGCCTCCCTCTGCACCGTTCGTACGGAATTCGAACGTACCTGTGTCCGTTCGGCCTCCCTCTGCACCGTTCGAGCTGAATTCGAACGTACGTGCGTACGTTAAGTCGCCCTCAGCTCCGTTCGAGCGGAATTCGAACACACGTGCATCTGTTCGGCTTCCATCTCCACCGTTCGAGGGGATTTCGAACGTAAATGCATCTGTTCGGCCTCCTTCTGTACCGTTCGAGTGGAATTCGAACGTACGTGCATCCGTACGGCCTCCATCTGCACCGTTCGAGCGAAATTCGAAAGTACGTGCGTGCGTTCGAGCTCCATTTGTACTGTTCGAGCGGAATTCGAACCTACGTGCGTCCGTTCGTCCACCCTCTGTACCGATCGAG
>NW_026416456.1:0-338 GCF_001194135.2 Octopus bimaculoides | reverse complement strand
TTATTTTTAGAAATGATGACATTTGAGAGATTTTTTTATGTTTTAGTTATAGGGATAAAGTTTTTAAACCCCAAGTAAGATAAATTTAATCATTGTTTGTTAAGAGTGGGTTTGAATTTCTTAATAAAGTCCTTTTCTTTGCGTTTTCTCTCAATTTCATTCCGGTTGTAAAGTTTATGGAATGGAAATATAATAAAAGTTTGACGACCACATGTTGCCAGATGGTTACTCAGTGGTATTTGGCGGACTTCTGGGTTTTTAATCTGTTGTCGATGCAGCCGTGAGCGCTCCGATAGTGCATTACCTGTCTGGCCAACGTACAGTTCTTCACAATTAGG
>NW_026416455.1:0-203 GCF_001194135.2 Octopus bimaculoides | reverse complement strand
AAGGGACCGACAGAATAAGTACTAGGCTTACAAAGAATAAGTCCCGGGGTTGATGTGTTCGACTAAAAGGCCGTGCTCCAGCATGGCTGCAGTCTAAAGACTGAAACAAGAAGAATAAAAGAAAAAGGAATACATTTACATGCAAACACACACACACACACACACACACATACATACATACACACGCAGACACACAGACATAC
>NW_026416454.1:0-246 GCF_001194135.2 Octopus bimaculoides | reverse complement strand
TATATATATATATATATACACATATATATATGTATATATACATACATATACATAGAGAGATATATGTAAATATATTGCTCTCCCTCTGTGTGTGTATGTGTGTATGCACACACACGCACACGCGCGCGCACATACACACACACACACACGCACACACGCACACACACACACACATGAATGATTGGTGGTACAGACAAGAGAAACTTAAAAGATATTTTAAGAGTGAAAATACCTTTTCTCTTCAGC
>NW_026416453.1:0-408 GCF_001194135.2 Octopus bimaculoides | reverse complement strand
GTTTCGAGCCTACGCTCTTCAACAGAAAGGAACACAGAAAGAAACAAGAAAAGAAACAAGGAGAGAAAAAAAGTATATGTGTATATCTTTCATGACAAATGCCGGACAGAAGGATCACACAGGAGAGTTAAGAAGAAGGGGAGATAACAAAGAAGTAGTGATCCGAAAACGAAGGTGCGTGTATGTGTGAGAGAATGCTGGTGATCATAACGTATGCATGTGTGTATGTAGGTGTGAAAGTGTGAAAATGTGAGGATGGGAATTGGTCAGTGCTGGTGTGTGCGTGGTGGTGTGTTGTGAAGTGATGTGTTGTGTGATATGGTGTAGCATGGTATGATGTGAGGGTGTTGGGAAGTGAGGAGGCGAGAGTGGGGAAAGCATGGGTAGAGTGTGGGTTAGGCTGAGGGT
>NW_026416452.1:0-307 GCF_001194135.2 Octopus bimaculoides | reverse complement strand
TATATATATATATATATACACACAGTCATACACACACACAAACACAAACACACACACATATATGTATATATATAGGTAGATATACATATATATATTGAGACGTATATACATATATATGTATGTATATAGATAGATATATACATATATATATTGAGACATATATACATATATATATTGAGACATATATACATATATTGAGACATATATACATATATATGTATATATGTATGTATATAGATAGATATACATATATATATGTATATATACGTATACAATATATACATATAAGTATATATATATATATATA
>NW_026416451.1:0-1814 GCF_001194135.2 Octopus bimaculoides | reverse complement strand
CATGGTCAAGCATTGACCCTTCCAAAGTTCTTCCTTTTCCACCGAGGCCTCGAGTATTGTTATTTTTTCCTTCAGGCCCTTCGTGATTCCTGCTACCAAACAAGCTGCATCCACTTCCGGTGGGATATTGTTTACTTTTATTTTCGACGTTCTTCCCATATATATGGGAAGAAGAACCACCTCCTCTGTTCTGAGTGTCTCCTAAGAGTATTTTCTTGCCTCTTTCGACCTGAACCTTACCTCTATTGTTCCGAATCTCTTTGCCCGGTTGATATAGGTAATTTCAGGCCATATTTTTTAAGACATTTCTCTATTATTTTTTTTTCCATTTTAAAAATCCTTTTTGTTTTTCCGTGCTGTATGTTTTATAAATTATTCTTTTTTTTCTACTGATTCAGTTTCATCTTTTGAGGTGGCAACTTGAATCTCCGACCCCCTCCTTTTTAATTAATGTTGTGTACTTTTGCAGGTTACTACTATCCATGTTTATTTCTACACTCTTTCTTCCTGCTACCTCTGCAAACTTTTTTGGTGATACCACCGTTGAAACTGCCGGGGAAATTTCATCACCAAAAACGCTTGTAAATGCCTCACCCACAGGTAGGAATTCACTTGGTGAATTTAAAAGGTCTTCCATTTTTTTTTTTTCCAAGTTGGCTTAAAAGCCACAATAATAATAACAATAATCCCCCTGCAGGGGAGAATTCCAACAAGTTGCTTTTCAAAAAAGCAAATAACAGTTTTTTCCAACAATGAACACAAATCACAAAAACAAATTACAGATTTTGAAAAGCAAAACTTACTAATAACAGAAAATAATCAGAAAAACACGTCCAACCATCCACTGCATATGTTTCATCAACGAAGGCACCAGTAGAAAGAAATTATATTATGAGAGCAAGCTTATATAAATAATATGGACTAGACCTAAAAAAAAAAATTTAATATACCCTTTAGAATAGTCAAACAGGTTTAGTAACTAATTAAAACTACCAGGTTTCAAATCCAACGTAAGGCATGATAATAAATACTAACCATTGTATCTATATTTTTATTATTATTTTTATATCTATATTTTTGTATTTTTATTTCTATCATTACTATTATTATCACCATTACTACCATTATTTGTTCTTATTTTTATTTTTATATAGTTTTAGGAAGGTGGAGGAAAATGTATGATTGCAAAAGGGGATTACTTCAATAAACTTATTCAAGGTTTTCGGCCCAAAAGACCTAAGAATGGAAAGGGATTCCCTAATACATAATAAACACTTGCTAATATTAGCCTTAAATTGGGGGGTTCTCGATAAGATTGACCATTCAAGACAGTACTTCTTATTCCTCCTCTTGAGGTCATGCAGGTAAGAGGCGAGTGTTGTGGAATTATATTTCTCATTTGAGAAAGAACTCATGTGCGCCCTATACCTGGCTTTAAAATTCACTGAACTTCCAATATAAAACTTATTTTGTTTGTCCTCGTCTCTGACTATGCATTTATACACGACGTTTGTGGACAAACAAAGTCCGCCGAGAGGACATTAAAAAGGGTCCCTACAATTACATAATTTTTTATGGCCACCCTTAAGATTATTTCCAACGTCACTAACCGCCCTTACAAATTTATTCTTATCAGCCATTCCACTTATCTCATTCCAAGGGAATGAAGAGCCCGTCCCACTATCGTTGTGTGGTTTATAGTTGGTTTTATTAGAAACAGGGTTTCCCTTTGACGGATATTCGCATAGCTTTAACTTATTTATTTTGTTTCTATTTAAAGAGGCAATAATGGATGCTAAATTAGGCATTCCAGA
>NW_026416450.1:0-304 GCF_001194135.2 Octopus bimaculoides | reverse complement strand
CACACACACACACACACACACACACGAGAGAGAGAGAGATAAAGATAGACAGGCAGTCCCTTATTTCTATTTTTCACATCACATTACCTTTTTAATGTGCCCTCTATACTGTAAAGCTATATATCTTTTCTCTATCACTCCTCTCTTACTTTTTTCCCCTTCCCATTTACTGACTGTCCGACTTCTTTTCCACTTGCTAACTGACAACTGGATTTTTGTCATTCCACCCCCAACTTACCGCCGATCAACAGGGGTGGACAAAATAATGGAAACACCTAGCATCATAGCATTATAATTTTGAAAT
>NW_026416449.1:0-305 GCF_001194135.2 Octopus bimaculoides | reverse complement strand
CTACCAAGATTAAGGAAAGAAATTTTCTGGTCATATCCAGCTTTAGATAATGTATTATAGTAGTTTGAATTAGAATTAAATATATCAATATTAGAAGATAATCTAGTAATTCTCTCAGAAATACTTTTGACAATAGATTTTAATACATTTGGTGGGTGATTAGATAATCTATTTACATATCTAGTAACTTCATTCTCTTTTCTATATGGGTAGTATAATCTAGCTTCTATGTTAAGAGTAGCATCTAAAAAATTGACAATCTTAGTACCATATTCGTATGTAATATTTAAGTTGAAACTTCTAAA
>NW_026416448.1:0-418 GCF_001194135.2 Octopus bimaculoides | reverse complement strand
CACACATAGATACATACATACACACACACACACGCATAGATATATACATACACACACACATCTCGTAACCCCTGTCTCTTGTATTCTTGTAAAAGTCTAATAAACATGTCCTTTACTGAAAAGTATTGAGCAATCCTTCTCAAATTTGTTTTTATATAAAACTTGATGTAAAAACAAACATTAATACAGGGTCTAGAGATTATGAAACCATTGTCTTTCTCTTTTCCACATTTGGAGGGTCTCACCTCAAATACTTACTGCCCATTGTCGTCCCTCGACACAAGACAAGATATAAAGAGGATTGAAGCCTCGCAGAGATCAATCCCAAATAAAATAAATGGCATGACAGGCCTAGATTATTGGGCTTGCCACAAAAACGCTGAAACTCTATTCTCTTGAGGTGACCAAAGCCTTGTGA
>NW_026416447.1:1478-2037 GCF_001194135.2 Octopus bimaculoides | reverse complement strand
AGGATAGTCTTACACTGTTGTACCGTTAAATTACAAATAATGCTCATCTGCTATGTTCGGATGACCCTATAGGTTCCAATAGTACAACTGTATTCGTCTTTCCTTAAGAAAAATAACTAAATTGTGGGTGTGAAGTCCCCATGAAGGGGTCTTTGTAACTTCTAAGAAGAAACTTTAGAAATATTACTTTATTTGTGTGTAATATGTATGGTTAAAATTTCATCAACATCAAAAATATATGAATTTTCAGAATATAATTTCCAAATTTCATAAAGATCCATTCAGTACTTTTTACGTAGTTTTGGATAAAAAAAAACATGACTAATGTGTGCGTTTGTGTGTATGTGTGTGTGTGTGTGTGTGTGAGTGTATATATGTATAGATATCTGTATGCATAGATATATGTGTATATATGTGTACATATTACATGTACATCTATATATACATCTACACATATGTATACATATACATGTATGCATATAGATCTATATTTCCATATATATCTATACATATACGTGTACATATACATATATATGTATACATGTATACATATACATCT
>NW_026416447.1:0-712 GCF_001194135.2 Octopus bimaculoides | reverse complement strand
TATATATATTTGATTTGCAAGATTTTTGATGTGAAATCGTGTGTTGAAACAGATGTTGTATTTGGGGATGGTCATATTGCCAGTTTAGCCAATAAAAACACGCACTGTATATTTGGTGTTAATTTGCTTCAGCTTTATGTTACATTACATTACATTAATCCTATTTCGGCCAGAGTACTTTCGTCAAATTTCTGTGACCTCATCAGTGGTCCTTTTCTTTCTTCTTTCTTATGTGTCCCACCTTGCTAACTATCAGCCATTTTGTATTTTGTATTCCTATTGTATGTGTCTACGCATGCGTATCCCTCAATGTGTGTCTATGTTTTGTGTATGTGTATGGGGAGTGCCTGTATTATCTATATTCTCTGTTAATACATGTTCATTTATTTTTGTTTTTATTTATTTATTTGTTCATGTACCTACTTTTTTGTGTTTTGTGTTTGTTCTTTTTGTTTTTTTTTGTATATAATTTAATTTTGTTAACGTATGTAGTATTTAATTCCATTTGTTTATCTATGTATTGTATTATGTTTTGTTCATATTGTTATAGGTTTATGGGGAATTTATTGTCATATGTTGTGGTTTGTTGGGGGGGGGGTGTTAGTGTTCCATTCCAGTTTCCTATTTAGGCTAGGTTTATCTTCTATTCTGTGTGTAGCTTCTGCACTTACAAAACATAGACACACATTGAGGGATACGCATGCGTAGACAC
>NW_026416446.1:0-467 GCF_001194135.2 Octopus bimaculoides | reverse complement strand
TATATATATACATACACATGCACGCCTGCGCGTGCGCACACGCTCATATATATATATATATATATCTTTATATGTATAATATATTTATATATAATATTTATATTTACAAATATATATACATAAGTACTAACCTATATATGTTTTGTCATGTTATTCTTTTCTTCTGTCGTACCATCTCCAATTTTTTTATTTCCACAATAACTGAAAACTTAACCCCATCATCTATACTTTTTCTTCATCGACTTGATATATTTCCACTTTACATACAGCTAACCCTCACACTTCAACCATTCAATTTTATGTTCTTTTTATTTGTTTATTCGTATTTTTTCTGGCCGGCATGCTAATGATGTCGGCCAGCGTGCTAATGTTCTGCCATCTCGCCGCCATACGTACAGGCACATACGCGCGCACACGCACACACGTCTACAAAAGGGTTCTCTCTCTCTCTCTGTATATATATATAT
>NW_026416445.1:3753-4327 GCF_001194135.2 Octopus bimaculoides | reverse complement strand
TGTGTGTGTGTGTGTGTGTGTGTGTGTGTGTGTGTGCATGTATGATTTTGAATGAATTTGTCTATATGCGTATGTGAATGTATGTATATGTATAATGATATACGTACATGTATCATGAACGCATATATATATATGCGTGTATATACATGTATATACACCTACTTATATTTGAATGTATAGATTGATAGAAATAGGTAGATAGACGGACAGACAAACAGACAGAAAGTCAGACGGACAGATAAACAGAGAGACAGACAGACAGATAGCCAGACAGCCATACAGAAACATAGAGAGAAAGACGAGGAGAGACAAACAGACAGACAGATAGACAGACAAGCAGTCGGACAGACAGACATCAGATAGACAGACAGAAACAGCTCTAAACATTAATTTAGCGTTAATAAAACGAAAGTTTCCACAAACGACATGATAACTTCGATAATCTTAAATCCGAAATCCTTTCCCATTTAAACGTCAACACATTTTTAATAATCTCTGCGACGGTTTCGAAGGAAAGCGGACGCTTCGAAGTGGTTCGCACAAAATGCTAGAGATAGACGCCAAATCACACCAC
>NW_026416445.1:0-1875 GCF_001194135.2 Octopus bimaculoides | reverse complement strand
TGTGTGTGTGTGTGTGTGTGTGTGTGTGTGTGTGTGTGTGTGTGTGTGTGTGTGTGTGTGTTTGCTGGTAGTATTTCGTATCGCGTCAAATACTATAGGAGTTGAAATTCATCCCCATAAGCAAACAGCACTCCTCACAAGTTTCGGGTGGTTTGATTCAGTTTTACTGTTTTTGTTTCGTTAATCAGTAATCATGGGCCATTACATGTTATGAGGCACAGAGCGTTGTTTGTGCTTCAGGTAGTTTGCTGTGGGTTTTTGTGAGGAGACGAAGGACCCAGGTAGGTCTAAGAATGGTCATCCCAGATCTCATGCATTCTTTGTAAACCAACTATTGTTGTTTCTTTCTGTTGACCAAATGTGGCCCTGCGGTTGCTGAAAGAGTGCTTGTGTGGTTTTCTTCTGTCTTTATTATCTCTTCTAAGTGTGATGCTGTTCGTATTAATTGTTGCTGTTGCTATTAGTATTGGTAGCTGCTGTTATAGATAGTACTGGTGGTTGTTATATTAGCTGGTAATTAATACTGGTGGGTGTAGTAGTTACCATTGATGGTGGTGGTATTACATAGTATTGGTAGCAGTTGTTGTACTTAACGCTGTTAGCGTTTAGCTTATCTTCAGTTCTAATCAGAGAAACTTAAGATCGAAGGTATTCTAGCAGTGACCATGTTTTCTTTTTCTGATTGACATTCAATATACATTTCATCTAATATGTGTTTAACTTTCACTAAATATGTCACATTGCTTCCATGTAAACTGCTTATCATCCAACCAGCATTCCATTTTACATTCGCTTAACATTCACTAACCTGTAACATTCTGCTTAGCATTCATTAAGCATTCCAGTTAACATTCGTGTATCACTCTCTAAATGTTTACTGAACATTCCTTTAACATTCTAATTAACATTCATTTAACATTTGTTTAGCATTCATTAAACATTCATTTAGCATTCTTTCCACATTTACTAGACATTCAATTAGCATTCAATAAACACTTTACTTAACATTCACTAACCATTCATTCAACATTCTGCTTCGCATTCACTAAACCATTTAACTTTGTGCTTAACATTTTCCAAACCGTTTAATATTCTACTTAACGTTCACTAAGCATTCTGCTAGACATTCATTTAGCATTCACTATACTCTTAACCTTCTGCTTAACATTCACGAAACACTATACCACAAATTCGTTTAACATTCTGCCGAACAATCCAATTAATATTTCCTTCTAAGCATTCTCTTCATATCCATCTGATGTTGCTTCGATAATCGCCAACAGACGGCAGAGAAAAAAACAAGCGGTAGTTTCTTTATGAAGAATCAAAGAATACGTCGGCTATATTGTCTGCCGTGTCAGCTACTGCTAAATTCCTCCATTGAATGCTAAACATATAAATCACTGATGTATTTGATGACGGGAGCTGGAGAAAATGTCCAAATATGTTTCGTATGGTTGAGTCCATTGTGTGTTTATGTGCAATCTTTTACTGAGAGATAAACGAACTCCTGGGGTATGTATTTGTGCGGCTGTCTAGAAGCTTGTGGCTGTGTGTGTGAATCGTAGCACGCATAAATATGAGAGCGTTTCTGTGTAAATGTGTGTGAGTGCGTGTGAATGCTTATGTGTGACGATATATTCGCGTTTTAAAAGCATAACACTATGCGTGCGAATCGATTATTCATATGTACGGAGATTTATAGAGCAGAGAGATGAGACATAATGCTGGCTTTAGTATCTAGAAGTTACTTTATGTACACACATATGTCTGCTTTCATGTGCATGGCTACATATGTGTATGTGTGTATGCGTGCGTGTGAATTTACATATATATGTATATATATTTATATATATATATATATATATATATATA
>NW_026416444.1:0-498 GCF_001194135.2 Octopus bimaculoides | reverse complement strand
AGATCCTTCTGAGTACACCATCGGACTGATCAGCCACAACCAGCCACACCGCACCCTGTCTCCTTCTCCGTATGATGTCCTTGGTCATTATCGACAATGACAGAAGAACTAATAATATCAGAGGTCACTGATTACCAAAACTATTCGATAACTTTACCTTACAGTTTTAAATCTACATCCTGTGAAAAGAATTAGTTTGTAATGCTTGTGAGATCTTCCATGTTAATAAATTTCTGTCTCTGAGCTATCCACTATCACCATCACTTCTTATATCTTAAAAATCGCTTGATAGCATAACTACAGAAATACATTTTCAACTGTGTACTCTTTTACTTATTTCAGTCATTTGACTGGAGCACCGCCTTTAGTCAAGAAAATTGACACCGGGACTTATTCATTGTAAACCTAGTACTTATTCTATCTGTTTCTTTTGCCGAATTGCTAAGTAATGGGGACATAAACACACCAGTATCGGTTGTCAAGCAATGCTAGGGGGAC
>NW_026416443.1:0-940 GCF_001194135.2 Octopus bimaculoides | reverse complement strand
GTACAAATGCAAAGCAAAAGTCAAACATAAAATAATAATAATAATAATAAGAGCACTCAGAGAGCGTAAACCTCCGCCAAGGCACCAATGTCCTCTCAACGATTAGCTAGAGATAATTTTTAAAATAAGAATATCTGAAATAAACTCGATTGCTCCCACAAACGAGGATACTAAGAATCAACCCGACCGCTCTCAAAAATTAAGTAAAGAAAGAGGAAAAATAATCCAGAATGCTTTTCCAGTACCAAAATCGAATCAGTTTGTGCAAGTCACGAGGCCAAACATTCCTGAAAGTTTTATCCGAATTCATCCAGCGCTTCTTGAGATATCTTGTCCATGGACAAACAAACAAACAAACGAACATACAAACACGACTGAAAACAATACCTCTGCCTTCGCTAAGGCGGAAGTAATAATTATAACACTGTGTTACGAAGGAATAATTATCTTTTCCATTATAGGCACAAGGCGTGCAATTTTGTGGAGGAGTTTAGTCGATAAGTATTTCGTCCATCATCACATAAGTATTTCGTTCATCATCCTTAAACAATCCTTATTTAGGGATATTTTGAGCGGGATGGGTTACTCGAACTGAAAAAAGTTCTAGCTGGGTCTCACTTTCAAGGTCGTGCGTTATTTATCTTGATTTGAGGTCAGCAAGTCGTGCACATACGATTGTGATGTATGTGTCTGGTGTACCCTTATTAGATGAGTAGTCATGATGGATATATGTGGCTTCATATATTTGTACACCCCAGTGTCACTTTGATGGTGAGTTCTGCTCTCTCTCATAATAATAATAATAATAATAATAATAATAACAATAATAATAATAATAATAATAATAATAATAATAATAATGATAATAATAAATAACATCCAGAACAAAGTTAAAAAAAAGAGAAAAGATTTATCGATTCTCAACGAAATTAGTAAACAA
>NW_026416442.1:0-805 GCF_001194135.2 Octopus bimaculoides | reverse complement strand
TGTGTGTGTGTGTGTGCGTGTGTGTGTGTGTGTGCATATATATACATACACACACATGCGCGCGCACACACATACACACACTCACATATATATATATATATACATATATTATGTATTCATACGTACATACATACAAACATAAATATATACATACATACATATATATGTATTTTTTTATTAAAGAAAAACTTGGAAGTTTCGGTCAGTCTGATGATGGCTTCGAAGTCACTATCAATAACATCTTTGCTGAAGAAGAATAAATTTGTACTTTACAAGAGACAAGAGCGACCCATCAGAATATTGTGAAATTGTTTTTATGATAACTGTACATGAACGCAAATACCACATACACATAATTTCACACTCACTCACAAACATACCTGGAACATAGATAGATAGATAGATAGATAGATAGATAGATAGATAGATAGATAGATAGATAGATAGATAGATAGATAGATAGTCTGAATGATGGGTGCACATATAGATCGGACAAGCATATAGAATAAAACGAAAGAGGCAGGCAGACAGACAATACAATCAGAGCAGAGTGTCTGACAACAGAGAAACAGCAATAGCAGAGTTGACAATGACGGTAAGAGGACCTTCTATTGTAACGACCTTTTACATGTCTACATGTATTTTAGGATTGCGAAGTTTTATTGATGTTGCAAAAGGAGTGGGGCGTATGTGGTTATAGATCATAAATGCCTCATTCTCTGATCAAAGAGACAAAGCTGAATCTCGATTTACATCAACAAATTATTAATATATATAAATGAATAAATATATATACATAAATAGT
>NW_026416441.1:0-232 GCF_001194135.2 Octopus bimaculoides | reverse complement strand
AAGAAGAAGAAGAAGAAGAAGAAGAAGAAGAAGAAGAAGAAGAGCGGTGACATTAATTTTGTTTTATGCATAATAAAATATCGCTGACAATCGGAATTCAACGAAATTCAGTTCTTACTTAATTCTCTGTAATTTGGTAGGAAATAAATGATATAAAATAACAATAAATATACAAAGATAATATAAATATACATTAAACAATGAATAATAGAACAAGAGAACAACAGAATAT
>NW_026416440.1:16732-17854 GCF_001194135.2 Octopus bimaculoides | reverse complement strand
TGTGTGTGCATTCTTTTAATCCATATTTTTACTTGTTTCAATAATTTGACTGCAGCCATGCTGGAGCACCACCGTGGAGTACTCAGCCATCTGTACGTCGGTTTCACGAGCAGGCGCTTCCGTTGATTGGTTGAAATGGGCGGCCCTCGTCGTCGTAACCGACGGAATGTCAGTAATACCAGATTTACTCACAAATCAATAATCGATCTGGGATTATGGCAGGAGGCCCTTGATCTGGGACTATGGTAGAAGGCCCTTGCCCAATGTGCCACGCAGTAGGACTGAACAGCTGACACCGTAGTACATCTCCAGCCTTAGAAGTTGTGCAAAGGCAATGATAATAATAATAATAATAATAATAATAATAATAATAATAATAATAATAATAATAATAATAATAATAATAATAATAATAATAGTGATAATCCTTTTTATTATATTTACAAGGCCAGCAATTTTGGGAAGGGAGTAGGTTTGTTACATCGACCTTAGTGTATCACTGGTACTTTATTTTATCGACCCCACCGAATATATGAAAAAGGTGACAACGCAAACACTGACACGTATACACACACACACACACACACACACACGTAAACTCACTGACATACAGAAAAACACGTCAACAGAGAAAAGAATTCCCAACTTAGACATGAGGGAGTGAAAGACAACTCGTACAAGCATCACATCCGCAACAACAAGAAATAAAGCTAACCAGCTTTTACAGTAAACACACAACACGAAACACAAATGCGCACAATAAAAACAGCACACGCACACACTTACTTAGAACAGAAGACAAAACCTAATTGATAGTGTAGTTATCAAAATAACCGAGCCTTGTTCAATGGACTCCGGCTCTCTTCTTTGTAGTTAGGTCACGTGTATTTGTAAAAGCGGAGCGAGGAGGTCCTCATTAATAAAACTGTGGCATCGTTTAAATCGTTTCGCAAACAGTGGTAAGGAAAGACGGGCGAGACTGATCGAGAAAGGTGGAATGTTAGTGAATTGGCAAATTAGCTTTGGGCTATGTTCAGAGACAAAAGCAAGAACCGTTTAATTCTGTTGTTCTTTCATCGTATCTCTTGTGTGGCGTTTCCAAATCGATCTCCCCCCCTCCCC
>NW_026416440.1:13939-16566 GCF_001194135.2 Octopus bimaculoides | reverse complement strand
TCTCGCCTTTTCTCTCGCTTTCTCTCTCTCTCTTGCTCTCGTTCTCTCTCTCTCTTGCTCTCGCTCTCTCTCTTGCTCTCGCTCTCTCTCTCTCTCTCTCTCTCTCTCTTTCTCTCGCCTTTTCTCTCGCTTTCTCTCTCTCTCTTGCTCTAGCTCTATCGTTCTCTCTCTTTCTTTTTCTCTCGCTCTTTCTCTCACATTTTCTCTCGCTTTCTCTCTTTCTATTGCTCTCTCTCTCTTACTCTCTCTCTCTCTGATACTCACTTTCCTACACTCTATCCGCTGCATTCTCTCTTTTCCCATCTCTATCTACTCTCTCTCTCTCTCTCCCCTACTCTACCACTCTTTCTCTCCCTCTCTTTTACTCTCTCATTCACTCTCTCACTCTTTTCTCTCACACTCTTTCATGCTCTCTCTCTCTCATTCCCTCTCTCACTCTCTCATTCACGCTCTCTCTCATTTTCTATCACTCTGTCCTTTATTCTTTCATACAAACTCTCTCTCACCCCCACACCTGTCTCCTCCTCTTCCTTTCACTCTTCTTCACTTTCTCTATCCCTTTTTCTCAACCATGCGGTTGAGAAGCAAACTTCTTACCACACAGGCAAATATTATCGACAAAATATTACACGGACCCCGAAGGGCCATATAAACCCAGTTTAAGGACCACTGCTCTGAAGACGTTACTCCAGTATGGCCGCATTTCGATGAAGGAAACAAAGGATAAATGAAAGAATGGAATGAAAGGAATAAATTTGAATGTGAATGAAAATAATGAACGAATGAATGTAATTAAGGATTAATTAAATATAGGCTGAAAGAGTGAATGAATGAATGAATGAATGGTTTAAAAATATATGATTTAAATAAAATAAATGAAAGACGTAATAGTGATTTAAAAAGAACGAGTTGAGTGAATTAATGGGCTGAGAATGGCGGACACAAAAGGCGGGAAGAGATAAAAAATGGAGAAAACTGAGGTGGGTAGATGGACAGATAGATAGATACTCACAATAGACAAGCAAACAGAGAGAGAGAGACAGAGACAGAGAGAGAGAGAGACGGAGAGAGACAGAGAGAGAGACGGAGACACAGAGCGAGAGACGGAGAGAGAGAGACGGAGAGAGAGAGCCGGGAGAGAGACGGAGAGAGACACAGAGAGAGACGGAGAGAGACACAGAGAGAGACGGAGAGAGACACAGAGATATGGAGAGAGACACAGAGAGAGACGGAGAGAGAGACAAAGAGAGAGAGAGAGAGACAGAGAGAGAGACAGAGAGAGAGACAGAGAGAGAGACGGAGAAAGACAGAGAGAGAAAAACAGATAGATAGTGTAAGACAGGCAGAAATAGAGATAGTGTGAGATAGATAGACTGATAGACAGAAACAGAAAGAAAGAGTGATAGAGGCGAAAAGAAGAGACAGATTGATAGACAGATAGAGGGGGAACACTAGAGTGAGAGAAGCAGAGAGACAGAGAGAGGATGATACAGAGACAGACAGCCAGACATAAGTACGAAAACAGGGAGGAAGAGAGAGGGACAGACAGACAGAAAGAGAGCAGCAGACAGATAGACAAACAAAAGTAGATAGATAGATAGATAGATAGATAGATAGATAGATAGATAGATAGATAGATAGACGGACGAAGAGATAGAGACAGAGAGAGAAAGAAGGAGAGAGTGAGACAGAGAAAGACAGTGGCTAAGAGAGAGGGAGGAGTAGGCAGAGCTGAGAGGTGCAACGCAACATGCTTTCAGTTTATTGCAAAGCTATTTTTCAAGAATTTAAAAGAAAAAAAATGCCTTAATCGATATTGGCATCAAATTCAGGCAACAATTTCTATGGGCGAAACCCACATCGCCACTCTCCCACACTAAATCACCCACTTCGTGAACACCACCACCTTATCATACAAACTACCTTTTCTCTCTCCCCTCTCGCTATCTCTCTCTCTCTCTCTCTCTTTTGCTATCCCTCTCGCACATCCGCCATCTCTCTTCTGTTTTTTCATCTCTCACAGTCTCTCTCTCTCTCTCTTTCTCTCTCTCTCTCTCTCTCTCTCTCTCTCTCTCTCTCTCTCTCTCTCTCTCTCTCTCTCTCTGGGTATTTCTATCTGTATACATGTGTGTATGTGTGTGGATATATATATATATGCACACATACACACACACACTTTATTGGTAGTTCTGATGATTTCAGAGCATTTAGAATGCTTTTTTCTGTTTTGATACTGATGATATGTTTCCATCTTCAGTCTCCAGCTCCTTACAAACTTTATAGACAAAAGATCTGGCAACTTTTAAAAATCGAGATATTTCTAAATCACCATGCTCAACCTTTATAACCACAATAACAGCATGCCCCTTCATTTCGTGAATAAGCTGAGGGTCTGCCATTATTATTTTCTGAAACAAGATTATACAGAGTCAGCAAAAAATGCAGCAACAACCCCAAAAAGGTATGTCCTCAAATACCTTACACACCCTGTATATATACTATAATATATATATAATACATAAATGATTTTGTATAATGCAGAGATCTGGAAAGGGAGAATGTGTAATCAATAAGAATCTGTTGATGATTATAAACACAGTTGGTTAACTGATTCAGGGATGATGTCT
>NW_026416440.1:10133-12228 GCF_001194135.2 Octopus bimaculoides | reverse complement strand
TATATATATATGCAGTTATGCATTCATTGTGAAGTTCGGGTAGGCCTATGATTTTGTGTGTCTGTATGCAATATGTGCGTGCGATTACATGTTCCTGTATATGTACGCGTACGATCATGTGTGTGTGTGTGTGTGTGTGTGTGTGTGTGTGTGTGTGTGTGTGTTTGAAATGCATAGTGTATGTGTGTATCTCTCTAAGCGTTTAACAGCATCTTGTGCATCTGATGATGATGATGATGACGGTGGTGATGATATCAATGAGGATGATGTTGATGCTGAAAATAACGTTGATGATGGTGATGACGACGATGCTGTTCTTGAAGATTGTAATGGTTGTGATGATAACGATGATGATGATGATGATGATGATGATGATGATGTTCATGATGACCACAATAATGATGATGATGATTCTGATAGTGGTGATGCTGCTGTTGATAGTGTAGGTGATGACTGTAACGATGGTGATGATGATGATGATGATGATGACATGGTGTTGACGACGACAAAGGGAACACCGACGTTGATGACGGTAACGCCAATGATGATAATGATATAAGAGTATGGCGATGTTGTTGCTGTTGTTGTTGTTGTCGTTGTTCCTGATGTTGTTATTGTGTTTTACCAAGCCAGCAATTCAATTTCCTATTTTCTTTAATAAAAAAAAAAGATTTTTTTTTTTTCTTCCTTTCCAAATAAGTTAAGGCGGAGAAAAGTGAAAGTAGAATGTTCCAGATGAGGAAGAGAGAGAAGAAAAAAAGAATTAAATGATGATGATGATGATGATGATGATGATCCTGATGTGATGATGATGATGATGATGGTGGTGGTGGTGATGCAGATGATGAGGATGTCGATGATGATAATGGTGGAAATTGATGATGAGGTCAGTGATGATGATGATGATGATGATGATTGTGGTGGTGCTACTGTTATTGATGATGATGATGAGGAGGAGGAGGAGGAGGAAGATGGTGGTAGTGATGGTGTTCATGATGATGATGATGATGATGATGATTGCAGTGAATATGAACAGGATTGTCAGCCGCAGCAATAGTGTAGGCATCAAAAACAGCATCACCATCATCATCATCTCCATCATTATCATCATCATCATCATCATCACCATCACCATCATCATCATCATCATCATCATCACCATCATCATCATCATCATCTCCAGCAATAACGTAAATACCACCACCATCATCATCATCATAACCACTATTGCCGTCATTATCATCATGACCATCATCATCATCACCATTGTCATCATCATCATCATCATCATCATTTTCATCATCATCCCATTATCGTCATCATCATCATCATCACCATTATCGTTATATCATCGCCATCATCATCATCTTCATCATTATCATCACGTTCATTTGGGATAATCATAAAGCTACAACAACAACAACAACAACAAAACCACTAACACCCTCTGCAAAAACGAAAACAACACCAACAGCAACAACATCGATGACAACCAAAGCAAAATATGAAATTTGGACGTCTCTAAATTTCTTCAATTCTTTTTTTTTTTCCTTTCTCTTATCAAAAATAATTTTTTATTGTTTTTTTTTTAATCTCTTGTTTCTTTTAATGTTATTTTTTTCTTTTCGCTTTTTATTCCTGTTCTTCTTGTTCTTTTTTACTTCATTTTAATTTTATTTTATCTTATTCATTTTTTTTTCTATCTTTATTCGGCTTCTTCCCCGTTCTTCTCTCCTTTTCTTCATCTTCTTCACCTTATTTATTCAGTCTTCTTCTTCTTTTCTTTCATCTCCTTTCTTGTCCTCTTCCTTTTCCTTTTTTTTCTCTCTTCTTCCTCTCCATTATCATCATCTCCATCAATATCATCATCATCATCGTCTTTCCATTATTCTCTTTCTTCTCTGTTTTTTATGTATCTTCTTCATTTTCTTTTTCCTCTTTATTATTTTTCTTCATTTTTGTCTTTGTTTTTTCTTCTCCTCCTCCTCCTCCATCATCACCATTTCCATCATCATCATAAATTTTTCTCTCGTTCTTCTTCTTCTTCTTCTTCTCCTCCTCCTCCTCCTCCTCCTCCTTCTTCTTCTTCTTCTTC
>NW_026416440.1:5454-7098 GCF_001194135.2 Octopus bimaculoides | reverse complement strand
ACCAGTTGAGCATGTCCCTTGGTGGATCACGGCGTGTGCATCTCTGATCACGAGCAGAAGTAGTGGGGGAGCATCATAGCCATGTGTTGAGAGGAATTCTTTGGGGTTTAGATAATTCACCTTTGGAAACATGGGTGTTTTGTCCAACATCCTTAAACAACCCTTATTCAGGGACCTTTTGAGCGAGATAGGCAACTCGACCTGAAGAAAATTCTAACTGGGCCCCACCTGCGAGGTCATGCGCTGTTAATCTTGATATAAGATCAGAATATCGTGCATATATGGTTGTGATGCATGTGCCTGGTGTACCCTTAACAGATGGGTAGTCATGATGTGTATAATGGGCTTTGTATATTTTACCCCAGTGTCACTTTGATGGCATTGCACTGCTCTCTCAAGAAGAAGAAGAAGAAGAAACCGTTCTACTTTAGGCACAAGACCGGGATTGTCTGGGGAGGGGGACAATCGTTCACATCGACCCCAGGACTCAACTGGTACTTAATTTATTGACTCCGTAAAGATGAGAAGCAAAGGCGACCTCGGCTGAATTTGAAAACAATAATAATAATAATGCTTTAATAATAATACTGCTTTCTACAAGACCTGAAATTTGGGGACTTGTCGATTACATTGACCCCAGTGTTTCACTGGTAATTCATTTTTCTGCCAGACTGCCACCCTATATAAAATAGATTTTATCGATGCTAAAACATCTTTCTTTCTTCTTCAGTTTCTTCCTCAGTCTCTTTTGCATTTTTCCTCTTTTTCCCCTCACTCCTGCCATTGTTCTTCCTCCACCTCCACATCCTCCTTTTCCTCCTCGTCCTTCACGTCCTCCTCTGCCTCCTCTTCGGCTTTCTCCTTAACTTCTTTTCTTCTTCCTCTTTCTCTTTTTCCTCCTTTTCACCCTCCGTTCGTCCTCCTCCCCTTCGTCTGCTTTCTCCCCTTCCACTTTACCTCATCGCCTCCTTTACCTCCCCATCTTCCATTTCAACAGACTCCGCTTTTTCTCATTCTTATCTTTTTTTGGTACCCTTCCCTTTATCCTTCTCTTCATTCTCCTCTTCTTCCTCCTCCTCTTCATTCTCCTCTTCTTCCCCCTCCTCGACTTCCTCTTCTTCCTCCTCCTCCTCGACTTCCTCTTCTTCCTCCTCGACTTCCTCTTCTTCCTCCTCCTATTTTCATCCTCTTTTTACTCCCTTTCCTCTTCCCCTATTTCGGCTTCTTTCCTTCTGTTTTCCTCTTCCCTCTCACCTTCCTCTTCTTCCCCCACTTCCCCTCCCTCATCATCACCATCACCATCCTCATCATCATCATCATCATCGGCACATCTATTCCCTACAACCACCTCCATTACAAACGTCGCTTGCACCCACTGCCAACAACATCATCTTCACCCTCACCAAGCATCTCCACCTTCTCCACCACGTTCCCCACCGCCATTTGTCGGCCATTTTAAAACCAGTGTAAAGTTGGAAATTTTGCGGTTTTTATGTCGTCGGCCAAATGACCGCCCGGATGCAGTCGGAACATTGACTCTCTTTCTCTCCCTTTCTTTCTCTGTCTCTATCACTTTCTTCCTCTTTCTCTCTCTCTCTCTCTCTCTCTCTCTCTCTCTCTCTCTCTCTCTCTCTCTCTCTCTCT
>NW_026416440.1:0-2093 GCF_001194135.2 Octopus bimaculoides | reverse complement strand
GGCTATGGATGGATGTGTGCACGGATGGGTGGATGGATGGATGGATGGACGGACGGTTGGATGGCTCGAGAGAATGCTGAAATTACCATTTAATGGTTCAGTCAGGAAGAAGCAGATACCACCCGTGACCCTTGCAAGCTCCCCTAGATAGGGAGAGATTGATGTGCTTGATATATATATATATATCGAGCTGTCGATAAATGCATAAAAATGTAGGTGGGAGCGAAGGAAGGGTATACCAAATGGCTGAAATTCTGGGACCGAAGGATTAGACAATAAAAAAAAATTGAGTTATTACATCGCCTGCGGAGAAACAGCGTTTCTCACCGACACACAAGTATCATAAGTTCGGTAACTCAAACAACGTAAAGGTCAGTTAATCATGACAGGATAACATTGCTTCCAAGATCAAAGAGCACAACTGTCAAACAATCTGTAACTTTCTACCTCCATCATAATCAGTTTGCAGACTGAGGGATCAGGAATTGGTAGGCCTTCTAATAACATGGAACATAATTGATAGGCCTGAAACATACATTATTGGAAGCATGGAACAGTAACATTGCATGTCTGATAAACTCCAGAAATTGAAGTAAACTTTATCTCCTTATCCAGAAATCTCAAATATTATCCAAATGTCATCAACATTGGTAATTTCTCGATGAAAATTTCTCAACTTTTAAGAAACTCGATGTTATAACACAATGAATTTGGTTCTAAAAATCGCGATGAAAAATCAGATTGTGACAGCGTGAGTTACTGCCCTTGAAGCTCAAACCCTTGAATTTCATCTCTCTATAATTGGCAAATAGAAGGGGGTCTAAAGGCCTACAAAAGTTTCAGTAAATGCTTCAAATTAACCAAAGCGAAACAGCATTACAAGTACATAATTTCATCTAGCACATTCCTTCATTTTTCAAAATAATATGAATAATCGTAGTCAAATATCTCACGTGTTTGACTGTGTACAAAATTTATATGAATTCATTGATGGTTGCCAAGTAAATATTCTCTATATCAAGAACTGAGTAGCATCTGCTACCGCATTTACGCAAAAACACATATACATACGTACTTAAGTACGTAATACAATCTTACATGTAAACATATACGTACACACATATATAAAAGCATGTATGTAGGAATGTACGCATTTATACAGGGACAGAAGAGATTTACGTATATATACTCGCATATATATATATATATATACAGAAGTGTAGATATATGTAATATTTTTGTTGATATTTGTATCGATTAAGGGGTGTACATATGCATACACACACATATATGTATATATGTGTATATATATGTATGTATATGTATATGTATATATATATATATGTATGTATATATATATATATATATATGTGTGTGTGCATATATATATGCATGCATATATATATATATACACACATATATATACATGTATATACATATATATACACACATATATATACATGTACGTATGTATATGGACGTATGTTTATATATATATGTATGTATGCATGTATATATATATGAATATATGCATATGTATGTCTATATGTATGTAATGTATGTATATATATAGGTATATATATATATATATACAGATTCAAATGAGCACGCACCCACACACATACACACATACACACTCCAGTAGGTACATAAATATCGACGAAAAACAGAAAGAAAATGACAGAAGAGGAGGGAAAAAAGAGAAGGAAAAAGCGAGCTAGCAAGATATGTAAGCTAGACAAAGGAACAATGACGTCAGCCATGTAAAATATGGTGATGATTAATATTTATTTCTAAGTTTCTATTTCTTATTGATAATATCATCCATTTATTCACGTGGTTTCAAGAATATCGACATGGTTTGCTCATGGCTCTAATCTCCACAAGCCATATTGAAAGGCAGATCGGTTCCTGCAATATTTATATTATCGACACGGTAATATTTTTGGAAGCTGTTAAAGTGATATGGAGGTTCTTGAGAAGATATGCACACACACACACAAGCATCAAAAACGCGCGTGCATAAACACAGGCATGTGTACACATAGACACAGGCGTACAAACATACATGTGTGTGTGTGTGTGTGTGTGTG
>NW_026416439.1:0-286 GCF_001194135.2 Octopus bimaculoides | reverse complement strand
TGCCACTGGCACAAGTGCCAGGAAGGCGACATTGGTAACGATCACGCTCAGGCCAGTTTAAATGCTAAATGGCTGATGGAATGATTATACACCCAAGGGTAGTCTATTGCTGAGTTTTAAGCAAAAAATGTCGACTGTACATATCTTAAATTCTGATTTTAAAAACAAAATCCCAAGAGTGGGTTTAAACATCCCATATAGCCCTTTTTAACTTCCTTTATTTTATTTTTTGGGGAATTACCCTTTACTCTTTTACTTGTTTCAGTCATTTGACTGTGGCCATGCT
>NW_026416438.1:0-219 GCF_001194135.2 Octopus bimaculoides | reverse complement strand
AATAAATGCCTTATGCATGTTTCATACTTTTTTCTTTCTTTCTTTCATTTTTTTTCCTTTGCTTTTTTTACTGCTCTTGCAATGTGCTGAAATTTATCCAAAACTGTTTTCCAGTTTTAGCTTCCAATGTCATGCCAGATGAGAGATAAATGATCAGAAATTTTATTTCTTACTGGTTCTCTCCTTTAAATGTTTAACTTGTAAATGAGGACATCATTG
>NW_026416437.1:0-242 GCF_001194135.2 Octopus bimaculoides | reverse complement strand
CCTGCGTGTCTATTCGTACTGGTCTGTCTGTGCCTGCATGTCTATTTGTGCCAGTCTGAGCCTGTCTTCATGTCTGTTCGAGACCGTCTGCGACTGTCTCCATCTGTGAGTGTCTCTGTTCATATAAATCTTAATATTTCTAATTCTCTCTAAAGGAGATTACGGCAGCGGTACTGGATATTAATAGCTATTGCCAAGCCAACATGGCAGTCCCAAAAATAGGACGAATGCTGCCGTTGATT
>NW_026416436.1:845-1079 GCF_001194135.2 Octopus bimaculoides | reverse complement strand
TTTAGAAGGTCATCAATGAATTAGGTGACTAGGCATGCCTTCAGTCAGATCTACTGGCTGTTATCCAATAGGTGAAAAAGGCTAATATGCTGCTGAACGGGGACAAATTTGAGTTAATCCACTTCGGAAAAGAGGATACCCTGAAACTCTCATAATCCCTTTCATCGGGTGAAAATCTCATAGCATCCCAAAACATCAGAGATTTAGGAGTAATTGTTGAACAACAACATAGGC
>NW_026416436.1:616-835 GCF_001194135.2 Octopus bimaculoides | reverse complement strand
GCCGCTCATATAAACAGCAAAGTCGACATGGCACGCAGAATGTGTTACTGAATTCTCAGAACACATTCAAGAGATATTCACACTGTTATCCTTCTCTTCTCCACTTTTGCTTGACCCCATCTTGAATACTGTTGTCCACTGAGGTCTCCCCATACGAAACAAAATATCATGAAAGTTGAACCATCTCAAAGGTCAATTGCAAAAAAGATGGATGGCATG
>NW_026416436.1:476-606 GCF_001194135.2 Octopus bimaculoides | reverse complement strand
GAAAGTTGAACCATCTCAAAGGTCAATTGCAAAAAAGATGGATGGCATGACAGGCTTTGTCTATTGGGGTCGACTAGAAAAGCTTGAGTTTTATTCTCGGTTTGAGCGCTACATCATCTGCATGATGTGG
>NW_026416436.1:0-466 GCF_001194135.2 Octopus bimaculoides | reverse complement strand
ATATTCCATCAGCATTGCCCAAATGATGTTCGTATCACCATTAAGATACATCCAGATTTGTGCCCCGTGCTACCTGTCCACAACATAGATCACATTCGCATGTCATAACAACAATACGGCACAATTATTTCACCTCAGTTGGCCCCGCTCTGTTTAATATTACATCAAAACACATTAAAACAGAAATAGACACCATAAAGTTTAAGAAATCTTTTGACAAATTCATTCAATAAATCCCGGGCAAACCTCTACACTCGGATATGTCTCCGTAAACAATAACCCTTTTCTTAAGTGAGCCATGCTATCCGATTCCTGATCTGAATGACTTCGCCAGGTGGTGCTATTAAGTAAGACATGGCGTGGGCCAATACTGGCCGAAACATATCTAAGTATCAAAGTTTATGTGTGATTACTAATCTGTTGAACAACAGCATAGTCGAGATGGTATGTTTTCTTCTCTTACTCT
>NW_026416435.1:0-201 GCF_001194135.2 Octopus bimaculoides | reverse complement strand
TTATTCTTAGTGCATGTTTTGAAGAGTGCAGTTCGATTTTAACAGTTATTAACAGCTATTTCAAAGTTCGTCCTCCTTGCGTTCATAATAATTTTTCCATCGTCTTGGCTCAGTATCCCTCACCGTTTGGTTTTACTGTCTTGTTCACCCTCTTTCACCCTCCGCAAAAAATCCCAAATTTTATTTAATTTGCTTTGCGGG
>NW_026416434.1:0-222 GCF_001194135.2 Octopus bimaculoides | reverse complement strand
AAAAAGGAGGTTCACGATATGATCAGAGTAAGTTGGTCCGACAGAGATATTCTCCGTCTTCCTCTCTCATTTTTTCGCACTTCATCACTGTCCTCTATACGTGTATTTCTTGTATCTATCTATCTATCTATCTATCTACCTGTGTGTCTATGTATGCATGTATATATGTATACATATATGCATGTATGCATCTATGTATCTACCTATTTATATATATATATA
>NW_026416433.1:0-413 GCF_001194135.2 Octopus bimaculoides | reverse complement strand
TCTTTCTCTATTTCTATTTATCTATCTCACCACCTGTTTCTTTCCCTCTCTCTCTCTCGTCTTCTTTGACTTTTATAATGTTTCTCTTTTATCTCTCATAACCTTAATCAATTAATATTGCTACCTTACAAGTTTAAATGTGACACGCCTTCAACTACAATAATATAATTGGAATACTTCTATGCTAGATGATCTAATTTGCAGGCATCTTACCGACAATCTAATTATAGAGACATTCATTAATTTATGATTTCATCTTAATCAAACGAGCTATCAATGTTAACATTCTATTGTGACGCAATAGGATGTAATAAAGGAGGATAAAGCCAGAGTCTGAAAATGTGAAAGAGGTTGATATCTGTGTGTTCGTTTATGTGTGTGTGTGTGTGTGTGTGTGTGTGTGTGTGTGTGTG
>NW_026416432.1:2460-2995 GCF_001194135.2 Octopus bimaculoides | reverse complement strand
GGCACCGTCACTAGAGACGATTGCCATGTCCTTGACAAAAGTAAAGGTTCTCCTCAATCTCTTGGTTTCACATATACCTTGTCACAACAATAAGATAGCAGAGTAAAAAGAAGAGAGAGAGAGCTTGAGAGATGAAAGATAGGGGTAGGGGTAATAGGGGCATGGCAGTAGGGACTCAACGAACTAGTTCTTTGGTGGTTTGGGAATTTACCTCCAAAGAACTAGTTTGATAAATGCTAATAAACGAAACTTTTTGGATCTTGGGTCACTCTGTTACTTCTGCTAAATATTAATATATATATATTATATATATGTATATGTGTATATTAATATATATTATACACTCACACACACACACACACACACACATGTATATATATATACACATACATACACATATACATAGACACACATGTAATTATATGAATATACCTTCACATACCCATGTATAAATGTTTGTGTCTGTGTATGTATATATGTATGTTTATAGATATGAATCAATGAACAACAAAAGAAGATGAGTTATGTAATCACT
>NW_026416432.1:1192-2450 GCF_001194135.2 Octopus bimaculoides | reverse complement strand
GTATGTATATATGTATGTTTATAGATATGAATCAATGAACAACAAAAGAAGATGAGTTATGTAATCACTTCCATTAGCTTCCAGCTGTTTCTGCTACAGGAAGCAGTGAACTCGAGCTGAGTATGTGTGTGTGTGTAGGTGTCTGTGCATTTGTTTATGTTTGCAATCTGTTTTAAGTTGCTCCAAGCAGACACATCTGTCAACCAATCACCCCCTCCTTGGAAGACATGGGAAATAAGAACTTTTGTTGTTGCAAAATGGTTTTGGGTGAGCAATAGGAAGGCTGTCTGTCTGTAAAACAATGCTGCAATAATATATTCATCTAACCCATGCTAGCATGCAAAATCAGATGTACAATCAAACATAAGTAAACCCATGTTTATACATTCATACACACACACACACACATGTGTGTATGTGCATTTGGTGTTAGGAAGATCATCCAGCTGTAGAAATCTTGCCAAATCTTTCATTGGAGCTCACCAATGTCCTCTGGCTCACTGCTTCCTCTTCAACTGTCCTACCCATGCCAGTTTGGGAAAATGGATGTCAAAACCTTTATAATACATCAGATGATGTATTTTCTCTTCTCTATTTTCCCTCTGATAATTTTGTTTTGTTTCTTGCCAGGTTCTTGTGAGTCCCACTCAGTCAAGTGTATGACTACACTCGATGAAGGTCACCAATCCTCACCTGGTTACAAGCAAGAGAGTATTTCACCAAGTTCTTCAAACATGAACAACACAATGGTTGGATATGTTTTCTGGTGGAACACTGCAAACAAACGACACTGTTTGTGTGACGGGACATTTGTTTATAATTAGCAGCTGATGACAAGACAAGGGGACATGGGCAGACATGTGTGCACGCACACACACACACACACACACACACACATGCATACACATACAAGTACAAATGTAGATATGCACACATGAATATACACACACACATATATATACCATAGGATTTATCAGTTCCATGTATGAAATGCACTTGCAAGGCTTGGGTCAACCGGGAACATTAGCAGAAGTTACTTTAAGGTGCTGCAAAGTGGGACTGAACCCGAGACCACAAGGTTTTGAAGTGAATTCCTTAACCCTACAGCCATGACCCAATCTTATTTTTTGGTGATATTTTGAAGATAATAATAATAATCCTGAAATTTTAGGTGTGGGGGCTAGTCAATTGCATTGACCCCAGCCCCTAACTGGTTCTTATTTTATCAATCCCAAAAGGACAAGAGGCAAAGTCCACC
>NW_026416431.1:0-732 GCF_001194135.2 Octopus bimaculoides | reverse complement strand
ATCTGGGGACTGTGGTGGCCAGATAAGATGTTCAACTTCCCTAGAATGTTTCTCGTGCCGTTCAGTAACAACTTTAGTTGTGTGAATTGGTGCATTATCACCATGAAAGATTGCATTTCCCTCCGGAAACAGTTCCGCAACCATAGGATGAATTTGATCAGATAAAATGCTTAAATAGTCTTGACTATTAATTCTGCAATGAAAGGAAACCATTGGGCCGGCGGATTTCCAAAATATAGCCCCCCGCCCCCCACTAGATCATCACAGATCCTCCTCCAGTTGGAAGAAGGCAGTCTGGATCAAATGCTTCTTTTGGCTATCTCCACACGTATACTCGGCCGGTTGTCGGAAATAAGGTAAAGAATGACTCGTCCGAGAAAATAACATTCTTCCACTGCTCTAGGAACCAATTCTGTATGTTTTTAATCCACTTTAAATGCTTTGCAAAGTTTGCTTTGAAAGTAGTGGTTTTCTGATTGCAGTCCTCCCGTAAAATCCGGCATTGTGCAGCTCCCGGTGAACAATTTTTGTGGAAACTGGGTTCTCGAGGTGGCCATTAAGCTCTACAGCAGTTTTGGGAGCTGTACTTTTGTGATCCTTTCTAACAATTCGCGTAAGAATCTGACCGTCTGTATCTGAAAGTTTTGGTTTTCTTCCGGAGTTTTTTTTTCGACGAGGAGGGTTTTCCCTTTTTCTCAAAGGCTGTCATTACTTTCGAGACAGTACTTCTTG
>NW_026416430.1:0-584 GCF_001194135.2 Octopus bimaculoides | reverse complement strand
AGATTCAGCGTGACACAGAGTGTGACAAGACTGGCCCCTTTGAAATACAGATATCACTAAATTTTGCCAGCTGAGTGAACTGGAGCAACGTGAGAGAAAGCGTTTTGCTCAACGACACAAAGCGCCGCCAGGAATCGAACTCATAAACTTACGATCGTTAACCGAATACCCTTACTCCTAAGTAACGCGCCTTCGATTTTACAAAATATATAATGCCAAATATACCCTCATTCTCTTTTTCTCATTGTCTTTTTCTCTCCTTTATATATATTTATATATAAAGGAAAAGAATTACTTCACTGGTAGTTCTAATCAGTCTAATTTATTTTTTAATTCTTTTAATAATATAAATTTTAGCTCATAAATCTAGTATGTATTTGTTAACTTGGGCGTGGAGAATTGAGAACTTTTTCGCATTCGAATGCGAGAAAGTTCTCCAAAGAAGTTAACAAAAAAATTTTTTTTTTTAAATTCCCCACACCGAAGTTAACGAAGAACTTACTAGATCTATGAACTAAAATATATATTAAAAAATTTTTTTAAATAATAGATTAAACTGATTAGAACTACTAGTGAAGTCATTC
>NW_026416429.1:0-416 GCF_001194135.2 Octopus bimaculoides | reverse complement strand
ACTACTACTACCAACACCATCATCACTACAGCCTGCATCACTACTACTACTATTACTACTACCACTACTACTACTTCTACTACTACTACTACTACTAAAATCACCATTATCACCACTACAACCTGCATAACTACTATAACTACTATAACTACTGCTGCTGCTGTTGCCACTACTACTACTAATACTACTCACTACTACTACTACTACTACTACCTTGAGTGCTTCTGTTCTGTGTAACATTTTGTAGAGATTTATCGACCCCCACAATGTTGTGAAATGAAACGGTGTAGGATTTTGTAATTAGATTCAAGAAAATTAGTTAAGTATGGATTATTCTTGAAACAATATTCACCTGTAGGCACAGAACAGTTTTATATAATAATAATAATAATAATAATAATAATAATAATAATAAT
>NW_026416428.1:0-237 GCF_001194135.2 Octopus bimaculoides | reverse complement strand
ATATATATATATATATATATATATATATATATATATACGTATATGTATAGGTATATATATATATACGTATATGTATATATTTATATATACATATATATATACGTATATCTATCTATATATATATAGATATACGTATATATACATATATACCTATATGTATGCATATATATATATATACACGTATATGTATATATATATATGTAAATGTGTATATATATATATATATATATATATATA
>NW_026416427.1:0-227 GCF_001194135.2 Octopus bimaculoides | reverse complement strand
TACACTCTGTAGTATGTGCACACTGACATTATGCATCCAGCAGATCATGCTAGCTTCATTTCTTTCATGCCTGTGCATGTCTTCAGCAGTCACAGCCCATGTTTCACTGCCGTATAGCATAGCAGTTTGAACACATGCATCATACAGTCTACCTTTCACAACGAGTGAGAGGCCCTTTGTCACTAGTAGAGGTAGGAGCTTTCTGAACTTTGCCCAGGCTATTCTTA
>NW_026416426.1:0-624 GCF_001194135.2 Octopus bimaculoides | reverse complement strand
TATATATATATATATATATATACAAATATATATATATACGTATATATATGCATATATATATATATACATACAAATATATATATATACGTATATATATGCATATATATATATACATACACATATATATATATATAAAATATATACACAAATATATATATATTGATACTCACGAATATGTGTGTATACAAATATACATATACATATATATATATATATACAATGTGTGTATATTATATATATACACACATACACATACATAAGTATATATTTAATATATTTAATATATATATATACATATATATATATATACATATATATACATATATATATATATACATATATGCGTATGTATGTATAGCTATTTATATATATAAAACGTATTCCGTTTTTTTCAACAGCTGACACAATTTTGTTTTGTCATTACTCTACATTTTTTGTATACGTATGTCTGCATGCATGTGTGTATGTATGTATGTATTGAAAGTGAAAAACCTTGCTCCAGCAAGGTCACAACCTTAGGGCTTAAATATGTAAAAGAATTGAAGAATGTATATGTCTCTCTATGAATGTATGTATGCACATGTGTATTTCTTCCTTGCATGTATATATATATATATATATATA
>NW_026416425.1:0-215 GCF_001194135.2 Octopus bimaculoides | reverse complement strand
GTCCAGCGATTTCAGAATCCAGGAATGTGGTATGCTGTCAAACGCTTTTTTTAAAATCAATCCATGAAGAGCTGAGATTTCTGCGCTTGTTATGGAAGTTCACAAGAATCATGTGATTAATTAGGCATCTTGAGTGCGTTTCATCCAGTCTGCATTTTCATTGTATGGTTTATCATCACTCCAGATCCCTTTCCAAAAGTTTTCAACTTCTTCCA
>NW_026416424.1:0-592 GCF_001194135.2 Octopus bimaculoides | reverse complement strand
AGATAGATAGATAGATAGATAGAAAGATAGATAGATAGATAGATATGTCTGTATTTGAATGTATATGTAGTATATTATAACACAAACACACACACAAACTCACACCAGTTACGGTGTTTTGTTGTATGATATAATGACCTTCAGCAATGATTTCTTTTTTCTACTACGAAATGCAAAGTTTGTTTGAAACTGCAAAATAAAAACCTTGTCAGTTACATCATATACGTGTATGTGTGTCGTTGCTGTTATTCTTGTTGTTGTTGTTGTTGTTGTTGTTGTTGTTGTTATTATTATTATTATTATTATTATTATTATTATTATTATTATTATTATTAAAATTAAAGGCGGTGAACTGGCAGAATAGTTAGCACGCCGGGCGAAATGCTTATCGGTATTTCGTTCGTCTTTACATACTGAGTTCAAATTTCGCCAGGGTTGACTTTGCCTTTCTTCCTTTCGGAGACGATAAATTAAGTACCAGTTGAGTACTGACGTCGATGTGATCAACTATTCCCCTCCCCACGAATTCCAGTCCTTAAAAGGAATATTATTATTATTATTCAGTAGTTTTATTTTTATAACGTGCTTTCAC
>NW_026416423.1:0-256 GCF_001194135.2 Octopus bimaculoides | reverse complement strand
TGACTTCGATAACAATGGCGATGACAGTGACGATAATGATGACGACGACCACATTATAATGATGACGACGACAACGATGACGATAGTAGTAATGATCACGATAGTGATGACGATGATGTTGATGATGATGATTATGGGCATGATGTAATGCGGAGGTTAAATCACTAGCAACGATAAAGTCATTATATTGCTGCATGTATTGCTGATATTGTAGTAGTAGTAGTAGTAGTAGTAGTAGTAGTGGTAGTAGTAGTAG
>NW_026416422.1:0-533 GCF_001194135.2 Octopus bimaculoides | reverse complement strand
ATATATATATATATGCATGTATGGAATAGGACGTTACCAACAGTTCAGACAACATGAAATACGTTTACATATATACGTCTATTAGTCTACACGTATTTTGTTCTTAGTCTTTAATGACTATGTATGGATCGTTCTCTCGGTGTAGACTGGAAAATCCCAGAGGATAGTGACTGTTTTACCTTCAACGATTGGCTGAGGATGATCTTCATACCAGTCAGAAGAAGTGCGGATTTTGTAGTGATTACAAATTTTTCCAATGTAAATACTGTCCAACCCTATCGTGGCGATTTTTATATTCGTATGGTGTCATCAGAGGACATCCCGAGATGAGATGGTCTATCGTTTCATCTATTTTATGGCTGAATCTGCATTTAGGGTCAGAACCGTTATTATTATTATTATTATTATTATTATTATTATTATTATTATTATTAGAATTCTGTCGTTTGCTATTGGGGTTATTGTGTTTGCTATTGTTAGGGCTGTTGTGGTTGTTGTTGGCCTCAATTGGTGGTGGTGCTGCTGCAGGTGCT
>NW_026416421.1:0-564 GCF_001194135.2 Octopus bimaculoides | reverse complement strand
CGTAAGTGGGCTGGCTACATCCCAGGCAGAGGCCTTGGATTTTGGTCTCAATTGGCTCACCAGGTCTTCTCACGCACAGCATATTTCCAAAGGTCTTGGTCAGAAGTCATTGCCTTGGTAAGGCCTAATGTTCTGGAGTCGTGCTAAACCACTTCATCCAAGGTCTTCCTGGGCCTGCCTCTTCCACAGGTTCCCTTAACCGCTAGGGTGTGGCACTTTTTAAAACAGCTATCCTCGTCCATTCTCACCACGTGTCCATACCAGCGCAATTGTCTCTCTTGCACACCACAACTGATGCTTCTTAGGTTCAACTTTTCTCTCAGGATACTTACACTCTGTAGGGTATGCACACTGACATTACTCATCCATCGGAGAATACTGGCTTCATTCCTTGCGAGCTTACGCATGTCCTCAGCAGTCACTGCCCATGTTTCACTGCCATGTAGCATGGCTGTTCGTACACATTCATCATATGTATATATATATAAACACACATACACACACAAATTTTTTAAGAAATTTCGGATCTTTTTTAAAACGGGGGCCACATTTTTCATTAATGTT
>NW_026416420.1:0-229 GCF_001194135.2 Octopus bimaculoides | reverse complement strand
TCCTTGTTTAGGCGTTATTGTACTGAGATTGAATCTTTGCATTGGTATAAAGAGAAGATATGAAAATTCAGCGTTTTTTGCTTGTGCATCTATGGATGTGGCCGCTCAGTGCTATCTGCCTATATTGAGGGAAACGAATCTGTTCTTTATGCAGCGTGACTCTGTGTCTCAAAGTAGGGCTTGTTTGGCCCACATAATTGTGACCACAACCTGAGCAGGTTAGGACATA
>NW_026416419.1:0-202 GCF_001194135.2 Octopus bimaculoides | reverse complement strand
ATATGTATATATATATGTTTATATATAATGCATATACACATGCATATGTGAACATAATCAGGTTAATAGCTGGTTATATAATTACACTATGTTGAAGTATGTATAAATGTTTGTGTATATACAAATATACATGTGTGCATAGATGCATATATACGCATATATCCGCATATATAAATATGTATGCATGTATGTATGTATATAT
>NW_026416418.1:1146-1716 GCF_001194135.2 Octopus bimaculoides | reverse complement strand
CGCAAACAATCCCGTCAGCTTTCCGCTGCTCTTGGTAGAAGGCCTGAAATTTGAGGGGAGGCGCCCCCGAACGGCTGAAAGACAAAGCCAACCTCAGCGGAGTTTGAACTCAGAACGCAAAAACGGACGAAATGCTGCTAAGCAGTTTGTCCGGCATGCTGATGTTTCTGCCAACTCGTTGCCTACTACTACTACTACTACTACTTATAATAATAATAATATTAATAATAATCGTTTCTGCTATAGGCACAAGTGATTGAGGGAGGGGCATGATCCGTTACATCGATCCCCGTACTCGGCTGGTACTTTTTTTTTTTATCGACCCCGAAAGGATGAAAGGCAACGTCGACCTCAGCGGAATTGGAACTCGCAGCGTAGCGACGGACGGCTTGTCGCTAACGGTTCTGCCATCTCGCCGCCTTAATAAATTCCTTCTGCATTTGGCGGGAGGGGCGGGGGAAGTCGATCATATCGATCTCAGTGCTCAGACGCTTCTGATTTTATCGATCACGAAAGGATTCAAAGGCAAAAATCGAAGTCGGCGGCATTCGAATTCGGAATATAAAAGCC
>NW_026416418.1:0-1136 GCF_001194135.2 Octopus bimaculoides | reverse complement strand
CATGCACAACAACAACAACCACCTGCTCAATCGGAAGCGCAAAGGGAGGTAAATGAGTGGAGCAAAATGAAGTGTTTTCATTTACATACTTAAATTAGGAGCAAATTGATCAGCTGCCCCGGTGGCACAATCGGTTAGCGCGCCGTACTTATAGACAGTACCTTCCTTGTGTTTCAAACCACAAGACGGAAGTTATGCGGAGGTTGTGAGTTCGAGCCTCACCCGGGGCACAATTTTTTTGTGTCTTTCTACCGTGAATCTTTAAATATATTATATCTACATATATATATGTAAATATGACAGTTGACCTTTTACGTATATAGAGATATATTTCATGTACGTGTGTGTATATACATATACCTATACTTTCGACTAAATAGATTTGAGTGGGTACGAACTTGAAGATCAACATTGAAGTTAGACTGAGATTCTGAGGTCGAAACTCGCTAGGAGCACAATTTTTTTTTAACGTACTTTTATAATCAAACTTTAGATAAATCATTTTGTAGAAATATGTAAATATATTTAACCATTTAAGTATCTGTATGTTTAACGTGAAAGTATATATAACGTTCATATATATAGAGAGAGAGAGAGTGAGAGAGAGAGGCACACACGTATACTTATATATATACGTATATTTATATATACATATATAATTACAGCATAGAAGGTATTTATAAGCCATTTAAAATAACACACAAAAGCCGTCAGATTCACTTAGTCTTTTACTTGTTTCAGTCATTTGACTGCGGCCATGCTGGAGCACCACCTTTAGTCGAGCAAATCAGCCCTATGACTTATTCTTTTGTAAGCCTAGTACTTATTCTATCGGTCTCTTTTGCCGAACCGCTATGTTACGGGGACATAAACACACCACCATCGGTTGACAAGCGATCACACAAACATACACACACACATATACATATATACGACGGGCTTCTTTCAGTTTCTGTCTACCAAATTCACTCACAAGGCTTTGGTCGGTCCGAGGCTATAGCTGAAGACTGAACCCGGAACCAAGTGGTTGGTAAGCAAGCTACCTACCACACAGCCACTCCTACTCCTCAACATTTAAATTTAATCTGTCCAAATATTTTCGTCGCTTTCAGACCGCGATGACCTGTTCACTGACA
>NW_026416417.1:0-1171 GCF_001194135.2 Octopus bimaculoides | reverse complement strand
GCAGAAATGGCATATTCTGAATGAACAAGGTAATGTAATCTGATGGTAGACAGAATTTTCGCAAATTACGTACTCCAAAGTCAGTCAGAAGGTCAGGGGTCTGTGTGAGCATGAGGTAAATAGTAAATCCAAAAGAAAAAACAAAGAACAAACAGAAAAAAACAACAATGCAAGGACATGGTACATGTAAAGTATTAGTAGATGCTCACAGAAGGAAAGAAAGGTGGTTTTTATGGTTAGATTCATAAATGGTTGGCGATTTTTTTCCTCCATCTTCCTTTTCTATTGGACTTTCCTGTCTCCTGTTTCTGAAGAAGAGCTTTACTCGAAACATAAAAGCCACCTTTCTTTCCTTCCCTGAGTGTCTGCTAATGCTTTACATGTACCACATCATCGTGTTGTATTTTGTGTTTGTTATTCGTTTTTATGGATTTTATATATATATATGTGTGTGTGTGTGTTTTTATATTATTAATAAATTCATAAAATTATCAATAATATTCTCAGGAAATCAATATTTAATATTTCAAAAGATATATATCCAATATGACATGGTAATATAATAAATTTAAAATTTACGAAATATAAATATAAATATATATAAAAATATGAATGTAGATAAAGATACATGTGAATATAAATGCGTATAAAAATTTATGCGTAATTAAGCATTAATATTATAAAGTCTAAAATTTAAAAACACCTAAAATTTAAAAAATAAAACATCTGAGGATCGTTTCACGGATATTAATATAATCACAATGTGATCAAAAGATCAGCATACTATCAGTAATTCCGCTCTTCGGAGATGAATTAAGAACTAATGGTATATGTAATATTAATTAAATATTACATATACCATATATATATATTATATATTATATATATATTATATATTACATATAATTAATATTACATATACCATTAGTTCTTAATTCATCTTCGAAGAGCGGAATTACTGATAGTATGCTGATCTTTTGATCACATTGTGATTATATTAATATCCACGAAACGATTGTCAGATGTTTAATTTTTTAAATTTTAGTTTTATTTTAATTTTAGGTTTTTTTAAATTTTAGATTTTATAATATTCATGCTTAATAACGCATAAATTTTTATACGCATTTATATTCACATGTATCTTTATCAACATTCATATTTTTATATATAT
>NW_026416416.1:0-285 GCF_001194135.2 Octopus bimaculoides | reverse complement strand
TATATATACGTATATATGTATGTATATATATATATATGTATATATATATAGAGAGAGAGAGAGTGAGAGTGAGAAAGAAAGAGAGAAGAATAGAGAGAGAAATACATAGATATATATAACATATATGTTTTATATATACATATACGAGGTGTATTCCAGAAGCTTTGAGACCCTTTTAGTTGAAGCAGCTAAAGCTATTCTAGATTATTGTAATTTTAGTATAGCATTACTATATATCTAATAAGCTGACCTGCCAAGATTTTATTCCATTTTGAAGGAGACGGA
>NW_026416415.1:312-483 GCF_001194135.2 Octopus bimaculoides | reverse complement strand
ACAGACGTACTGTTGAAATATTGTTCAACGAATAAAATATCTATACAATCAAATCGCGCTCTTCGTCTTGACTATTTACCTTCGTGAAGAATTACGTCAATCCTTTTTTAAAATAATAATAATAATAATAATAATAATAATAATAATAATAATAGAAATAATAATAATAAT
>NW_026416415.1:0-210 GCF_001194135.2 Octopus bimaculoides | reverse complement strand
TGATTGGAAGTGTTATCATGTACATTGTTTTGTCTTGGTATAAAAGATGGGCTACAGCAAATATTCTGCTTAATACCACAGATTTACTTGTCAGTTGCTTGACCGTAACCAGTTGAGCATGTCCCTTGGTGGTTGACGATATGTGCATCCCTAATCATGAGTAGAAGTAGTGGGGGAGCATCATAGCCATGTGCTGAGAGGAATTCTTTG
>NW_026416414.1:0-491 GCF_001194135.2 Octopus bimaculoides | reverse complement strand
AAAAGAGACTGATAGAATAGGCACAAGGCTTACAAAGAATAAGCCCTGGGGTCGATTTGTTCAACTAAAAGCAGTGCTCTAGCATGGCTACAGTCAGATGACTGAAACAAGTAAAAGAATATGTTTATACATGTGTGTGTGTAATATATCCTTAAATATGCATAGCAATTAGCCTTAGTGACTCCTGGAGCAATTTGTCATAGTGACCTTCATGGCAATTTGTCTTAGTAGCTTTCATGGAGATTTATCTTAATGACTTTCATGGTGGTTAATCTTTGTGACTTTTAGCCTTGCTGACTTTCATAGCATTTCAAAACGAAAAAGTGGAACAAATCAATTGATTTTTAACTTGGAATTGAACCCATTTCACTAATCTGTCTCAGCCGGAATTTCTCTCTTGCGCTGCTGTGCTTGTCACTTTTGAATACATTGTACTACCATATATCTATCTAAATAATTCTCTCTCTCTCTCTCTCTCTCTCTCTCTCTCT
>NW_026416413.1:0-349 GCF_001194135.2 Octopus bimaculoides | reverse complement strand
ATATATATAAAGCATGTTATATGATAAAATTAGAGGTTACAATAGATCTAAGTAAAGGCTAAATATATTCCACCGCTCTTTCTATTCTTCTACCTTGTGGCTACCTCTGCCGTCTATTTCCTCTCCTTACACCATGCTATTAAACTTGTTACTCTATGGAGTGTTTTTTTGTTTTTGTTTTGTTTTCTTTCTCTTGTTACTCTGAGTTATTTGTTGCGGTTGTTGTTGTTGTTGTTACTCTTGTTTCAACGGCTACTTTTGATCCAGATCCGTGTTGTTGCCATGACGATGATGATGACGATGATGATGATGGCAATGATGATGACGATGATGATGATGATGATGATGA
>NW_026416411.1:0-675 GCF_001194135.2 Octopus bimaculoides | reverse complement strand
AAATACATGCATGATTATGTGATTGTATTTGTGACGTGGTACGAAGCAGTGAGTGTGTATGCGGGTATGTGTGTATGTGTGTCTGGTGTATATGCGCACATGTATGTCTATGCGTTTCTGTGTTGACGTTGATATCGGGTCGATGATTTCTACTACACTATAGTTTTGACTGTGCGCATACTGATACCAAATTGTATATTAGTCCTCATGATATCGTATATTTTTAACATGCACACACATAGACATACATCTGCACAAATAATCTCTTCCTGACACAACATCCATTTTATGCTCCATGTATGCCACCAACCATACTGACATGTACAGTCATAGACATATCCACATCAGTATATAACTACCATACCCCTATACATCGGTGGTTACACAAATACTCATGGAAACATAAACACAAAGAAATGATTAAGTTCACGTATTCGCTCACAAGGTGATGTATGTAAACATGTATGTATGTGTGTGTATGTATAAATGTATACATTTATGACTGTATACATTTATACATCCATATAAATGTATACATTTATATGTATACATATAAATGTATACATATAAATGTATACATATATACATTTATATGTATACATTTATATATACATATATAAATGTATATATAATTTATATACATTTATATATCTATATATAAATGTATACATATAA
>NW_026416410.1:0-1727 GCF_001194135.2 Octopus bimaculoides | reverse complement strand
ACAAATGAATTCAATACAGATTCATCCGATTTTTAAAAAATCAAAGTAAACCTTAAATTGAAAAGTGGGTTCAAAATACATGTTCCAAATAATTATAGTCGAATTGTCGCTCAATTAAAACATTAAAATTAAAATAAACTTTACACTGCATATGTATTCGTATGTGTTCCTCTATGATTATGTATAGAGTTATGTTTATACTTGTGCACATACATACTTCGTTTCGTGTGTGCGTCTTTGTATATGCGTGGGTAAATGTGTATGCTTATATTTACATATACATACATATATTCGTGTGTGCGTCTATGTTACATATGAGAATGTGCACTCATACTTACAGACATACATGCTTCAATATGTGCATACGCATGTATACAATTATATTTGGGTGTATTCCCGTACATGTACATATATATCTGCATACGTGATGTTAATATACATTGTAGTATACACATATAGACGTAATCCAATTTTGTGTGCTTTTGTTATATACGCTCCACTACCGTCTTTCTTTCCTTCTTTCTCTCGTTCTTTCTCTATTTCTTTCTTTCATTCTTTGTTTACTTCTTTCTTTCCTTCTTTCTTTCTATCTTCCTTTCCTTCATTCTTTCTTTGTTTCTTTTCTCACGAAAACCATGCTTTCTCCCTTTCTGCATTAGTAACGTCCTTTATCTATACGTTTCTCTTCTTAACCCTTAATTCCCCCCTCTATAAGTTTAAGATACACTTGCCTATTCCAACGCTGAATAATTTCCGTATGCGAGCGTGATTGCGTGTATATATGTACGTGTATACATGTGTACTCGTGCATGGACTTATGTTTAACAAATATATGCCTGTACACGTATGTTCTCTATACGTATGCATCTGTGTATTTTGATGTATATAAGTATGTTGTAGATAGTGTAGTATGCGTATATACTGTTGTAAATCTTTTGTGTTTCATTTAATGCAGCGTAAAGTTTATTTTAATTTTAATGAGTTAATTGAGCGATAATTCGAATATAATTATTAAAAATATGTATTTTGAATCCACTTTTCATTTTAAGGTTTTCTTTGATTTTGTTAAAATAGGATGAATCTATATTAAATTCTTTTATTTTGTTTATTTTGTTCCTTGCATACCTAAGACTATTATTTGAAACGACCAATGAAACAGATCCATGTTTTTTTTATTTATATTAGTTTAGATTGCATTGTCATTTCTCTCCCATTTCTAACGAAACTGTCCGATGTACGCGAACGTGAAACTCTGAGTAACAGGTTTATGTGATATTTGTGCTGCTTTGAAATAAAGCATATTACTCTAACTCCGGTATTTGAATATTCTTTCTTCCAACTTGCTGCACATTTATATGCTTACTCCGGTATAAACACACACACACACACACACATGTGTGTAAAAGGTTGAAGAGGAACACACGAGTAGATATATATATATATATATATGGAAAAAAGACAAAGATAGTAAATGTAAAAATACTTTTATAAAAAAAACATTTCAGTACCGGTTTCGATCCTTCAGATTTTTTCGACTGTAAATATGGATAACAAATTTTGGATGTTTCAAGTTTCGAGCCTAAATCTTCAAAATTATGTGTGTCTATGAATGTGTGTATCCATGTGTGTATATGTACGTATGTGTACATATACATGTATATATATATGTCTCTGTGTATATATGTAGGCGTGTACCTATATATATATATATATATATATATATATAT
>NW_026416409.1:0-347 GCF_001194135.2 Octopus bimaculoides | reverse complement strand
CATGACAGATGTTCTACCACTGGACCAAAGCAGAATTTTGAATTTCTTTTTCCAGTTTAGAAACTTTATTCTTGCCAACAAGAATTGTATGTTATTGAAGTCGTAGGCTTGGTTATGTAGTAAGAAGCTTGCTTCTCAACCACATGGTTCCTGACTCAGTCCCACTGCATGACACCTTCGATCTTCTTCTGTAGCCTTGGGCCAACCAAAGCTTTGCGAGTGGATTTGGTGGACGGAAACTGAAAGAAGTCTATTGTATATAGGGTGGACCAAAAGCGGGTATACACTTTAAAGTTTCTTCATTTTATTACTTTTACACTTATTTATTACAATTACATTTATTAAAC
>NW_026416408.1:0-354 GCF_001194135.2 Octopus bimaculoides | reverse complement strand
CTTCCTCAAAACCCACACACCAGTCTGTTGATATATACTGCCATATTTTGTTTACACTTTATCTGTTTTTCCATGATAGTATGAGGTAGATCAGGGGTTCTCAGCCATTTTTTTTGTATCTATGGACCCCTTTGATTACTATTTTATTCTGGTCGATCCCCAGAGTTATGCGATGTTTTAAAAACTTCTTTCAAAATTCCTTTTTTTTCCCAACATTAACTTATGTTGGTTGAACTATGTAAAATGTTAGAGAAAGAAACCCAGCAACACAGACCAATACACACATCTAAAGCAGGGGTTCTCAACCATTTCTTATCTATGAACCCCTTCGATTACTAATTTATTCTGGTGGAC
>NW_026416407.1:0-543 GCF_001194135.2 Octopus bimaculoides | reverse complement strand
AATAGATCCAAAGATACTTGCCTAAAGTGACCTGCAGGTGTTGCAAAGCGAGCTTATTAAACACACATCCATCTCTATGTGTCTGTCTTTCTGTCTGCCTGCCTGTCGGCCTGTCGGCCTGTCTGTCTATTCGTCTGTCTATCTATCTATCTATCTATCTATCTATCTATCTATCTATCTATCTATCTATCTGTCTGAAATATATACGCATTATACACATACACATGCAAGCCGGCGTCTGTAGTTTTGCCTGTATGTCTGTACGTTTCTACGTATATACAATATCGAAACACACGATAGCTTCTCTCCGCAGCTGTGTACCTAATCAGACAATTCTTGTTTGATTACACACCCATCTGTAAAGATAGTTAACCAACTTAAATTTGTTAATAAAATTAGAGGAAGTAAATTTTGAGAGAGTCGATTGTAAATGCACATACACTCGCCTACTTACATATATAGCCTTTCTTGTTTGTATAAATACATAGAGATGAGATTGTATGTTTGTATGTATTTATGTATGTATGTATGTATGTATGTATG
>NW_026416406.1:0-490 GCF_001194135.2 Octopus bimaculoides | reverse complement strand
TGTGTGTGTGTGTGTGTGTGTGTGTGGCTGTATGGTTTGCAACCACATTCGGTTCCACTAGAGTTCAGTCTCACTTGGTGACAGCTTGAGCAAGTGTCTTCTCCTATAGCCTTGTGAGTGGACGGAAGCTGTGTGGAAGCCTGTCGAATATGCATATGCGTGTATGTGTCAGTATGTTTGACACACCACCACCACCACTACCATATCGCATGACAGCCTGCGCTCATCTGTTTATGCCTCCATAGTCTAGCGATTCGACAAAAAAGACCGATAGAATAAGCAGCAGATTTTTTAAAAAATAAATACTAAGAATAATTTGTCCGACTAAATGATTCAGGGCCGTGCCCTAGGGTGGTCTTAGTCCAATGACGGAAACAGTAAAAGGCAAATGATATATTGTATTTAAGTATAGCTATATTTATAACTATATGCATATATAGAGATAGATATATACACACATACACACACACACACACACACATACATATAT
>NW_026416405.1:0-246 GCF_001194135.2 Octopus bimaculoides | reverse complement strand
GCCAAGTGGCTGCGGTCATGCTGGTGCACCACCGTGAGGTATATATATATGTATATATCTTATCTTCGAAACGTCTAGTTAGAATAGAGGCAGCTGACGAAGGATTGATTCCAAGTGGCTATCTATTTTCCTATGTGTTCGTTCCGTGGTCTGTAGTTCATTGTTCTAACGTCCTGTGCCCTAATATGCATCTATGTACACATGTAGATGTAAGTGTGTACATATATGTGTGTATACATGCATATA
>NW_026416404.1:1742-2036 GCF_001194135.2 Octopus bimaculoides | reverse complement strand
CTGGAGTGAAGTATGGCTGAAATAAATCTTTCATTCAGACACATTATCCGGAACTATAAAATTTGTAAACCATTTGTATGATATTTAAACGATGATTGACAAAACAAGGGGCTTTCCCTCACAAACTAGCTACCAAACAGATGGTCCGTCAAACATCATTCTAAATTAAAAAGACAAAGAGAACGTGCATAAATTCATAAATCTATGCGTACGCAATTAGATATATACATATACACAATCACTTGTCAATGTGGTGTGTAAACAGAGAGAGTGAGAGAGAGAGAGAGAGAGAGA
>NW_026416404.1:0-177 GCF_001194135.2 Octopus bimaculoides | reverse complement strand
AAGCTGTGGTGTCTTTATGTTGGCACTCCATCGGTTACAATGACGAGCGTTCCAGTTGATCCGATCAATGGAACATTCTGCTCGTGAAATTAATGTGCAAGTGGCTGAATACTCAACAGAAGCGTGCACCCTTAACGTAGTTCTCGGGGATATTCAGCATGACAAGGCTGACCCTTT
>NW_026416403.1:0-246 GCF_001194135.2 Octopus bimaculoides | reverse complement strand
ATACATACATACATACATACATACATACATATGTATAAGTATGTGTGTGCGTGTGTGTATGTATATGTATATATACATATGTATGTTTGTGTGTGTATACTCAAATATGTACATATGTATGTATGTATATGTATGTAGATAAGTATATATGTATGTGTATATATATATATATATATAATATGCCTATATATTTCATTTATATTATATATGTCTATCTATCTATCTATATATCTACCTATATATATA
>NW_026416402.1:0-346 GCF_001194135.2 Octopus bimaculoides | reverse complement strand
TGTGTATATGTCTGTGTATGTGCTTGTGCCTCTCTGAAAGAGAGAGAGGGAGAGGGATCTACATATATATTCAACGTTATTATAATGTAGCATCATATTTGTTCATCATTTTATTGTTATTTGTTTATAAAATGTCTAATCTGTTTTTCTCTTCTCTGTTTTCTCTTCCTTTGTATTTGCAGTGTTTGCTGACAGACGCTCATCTTTACAACGATACTCGAACTATTGGAGTGTTTAAGACATTGTCTGTCAAATAAGGAAGGGTTTACTTTGAAAGGCATTCACTTCTCAATGATTCCGTGCTTTGGAAACGTTTCAAGGAAAGAACTGTAGAACCTCCGCTCCC
>NW_026416401.1:0-494 GCF_001194135.2 Octopus bimaculoides | reverse complement strand
AGGTTTAATGGGCACAGATTCGACGTCAGGAACAAGAACAGTAGTTCAACAGAACTTGCTGAACATTTCGTTTGGAGCGGCTGCAATTTTGAAGAAGATTTGAAAGTGCACATTCTCACAAAATATCCTGAATGTACCCCACTTTCACTTCTCAGAATATATGAGGAGAAATATGTTTGCGGGTTATTGACATCACGCCCTGGAGGAATGAATAAGATGACAGGAGAATATCATCAAATTTATACAAAACTGTTTGATTGAATATTCTTCTTTCTCTCTTTTTCTTTTCTTTTTCTGTCGTCTTCCTTTTTCTTTCTTTCTTTCTGCTTATTGAAAAACTGACAAAAACTGATGTTGTCATTCTATCAACGTATGGTCGCTGGTTACTCACGTTCATAGTTTACGTTTGGTTTCGGAAATTTTAAATTTTCAATCACGTTTTGCTTTGAACTTGAGAAAGACAGACGTTCTGTCGAAATATTGTTAAAAAAATA
>NW_026416400.1:0-303 GCF_001194135.2 Octopus bimaculoides | reverse complement strand
TTTAAGATACATAGCTTATTTTATAAATATGCCTGTTCAAGTACAGTCTATTCAAGTATAAACTATTAGAAGCTCTTTCGGTTGCGTATTTACTTAGATATATGTACATCATACATTCATATATAAATGCATACATATATATACCTACATAAGTTCATACATATCTATCTATCTCTCTATCTCTATATTAATATGTATATAAATATAGATAAATACACATGCACTCATACATAAATTGTTGGCACTCCGTTGTTTACAACGTCGAGGATTCCAGTTGATCCGATCAACGGAACAGCCTGCTCG
>NW_026416398.1:0-479 GCF_001194135.2 Octopus bimaculoides | reverse complement strand
ATGTATGTATATTTATATTTGTATGTGTGTGAGAGAGAGAGTGAAATTATGTGTTGATACACATATTTACACGTACACATATACACACACACACACATACACACATACACACACACATGAATAGATATGTAAATATATATACGTGTGTGTGAGTGTGAGTGTGTTTTACAGCAATACAGACCACATCGATGTTATTCCAAAGTGTTCACTTACATTTACATTTGTCAAAAGCAATTATTTCTAAAAGCTGAAATGAAATGTTTTTCTTTGAACACTGAATAAATTTTAATCCCTAACCTGTTTCCATCTATCTCGTTATTAACTTTATTACAGCGATAACAAAATTCTGCAATAATAATAGTTAAAAGAATTTTGTAATTGCTCTCTATCTGCACGGCAAAATGCTTATGTGTAAGTAGATGTGTCATTGCATACAAATACATATGTCATTTATATATATATATATATATATATATATA
>NW_026416397.1:0-245 GCF_001194135.2 Octopus bimaculoides | reverse complement strand
ACTACTACTACTACTACTACTACTACTACTACTACTACTGTTGTTGCTATCATTTCATTATTGTCGTTCTTGCTGCTGCTATAATCATCATCATTATCATTAGTAGTAGTAGTAGTAGTAGTAGTAGTAGTAGTAGTAGTAGTAGTAGTAGTAGTAGTAGTAGTAGCAGTAATAGCAGCAGTAGTGGTGGTGGTGCTAGTAGTAATAGTAGTAGTTGTAGTAGTAGTAGTAGTAGTAGTAGTAGT
>NW_026416395.1:0-685 GCF_001194135.2 Octopus bimaculoides | reverse complement strand
TCGATTAGCATCACAGAGGTGGAGATCAGTAGAACCAATAAAAGTCGAGTAGATATAAACAGAAAATCGATTGCCTGTTTTATTTTTTTGATTGCTTTAAGTTAGAAATATTCATTGGGTACTCAGCCCTGGAGTATGTCTATTTTATAGTGTGTGTGTCTGTGTGCGGAATAGATAATGAAACGAACCTTTCGTTGAGGTTCTAAATCGTACTTCCTCATGGTCCTTTCTTTGCAAGGTCGATCGATTGGAATATTGATTAGTAACCTTTAAACTGTGCAAAAGGATTACATGAAAGTGTGTGCTAAACGGGCAAAAAATAAAAAAAATCTTTCTTTTTCTTAAGGGTAATTTTTATATCGATTTTCTCTTTAAATAAGTCCTAAAACTATAATTGTTAGTCTTTCGTACAGTAAAATCTACAATCTCATTATGGAAAAATGCTGTAAAAATATTTACTTCCCTTTCGTGGTGGCCGTATCCATGTGAAAGGTTTGAAGCATCGAATGATAGGTTCACCGTTTAAAGGTTAAGTGTTCTTACAGTCGTCAACAATACTGAAGAAATCACAAACATTTTAATCTCCTCGGTGAATCAGTTTTGTGCCGAACAACAAGCCGGGTAGAAGAGTACATAAAACGATATTGGTCTGCTTATTTCTCCGTAAGGAACTAGAATCTTGTCA
>NW_026416394.1:0-574 GCF_001194135.2 Octopus bimaculoides | reverse complement strand
TGATGAAGAAACATTCTATAACGATTCTTCAAAATGATGTATTTGTTAAGTGAAAGGAGCATTTGGAGTCAAAATGGCGGACATCTTGAGAGAAATTTTAAATATTTTAATGTGAATCTTGAAACAAGTGAAGGTTATTTTTTCCCCCTTGAGATTCTTTTAGCCGACGTTACTAAGGTCATTCTGCAGCAACACCTACATAAGATGTTGTTGATTTTTCATATCTCCTGTCTATTTTTTTCTTGTTTTTTTTCTACTTCTCAACTTTATTTTATCATATTTTTTTTTATTTTGTCTTAATTTTTGTTTAGCAATTTTCTGTACTTGCATGAATAATTTTCTTTTGCACATTTAGTCATCCATCCATCCCTCCATCCATCCATCCATCCATACATACATACATACATACGTACATACATACATGCGTACGTACGTACATATGTACATATAAATACATGGATATATATATATATGTGTGTGCGTGTGTGTGTGTGTATAGTATACATGTATATGCTTGTATATGTATGTATATATACATATGTAAATATGCACATGTATATAATGTGTGTGTGTG
>NW_026416393.1:0-419 GCF_001194135.2 Octopus bimaculoides | reverse complement strand
TATGTATGTATGTATGTATGTATATATATATATATATATACACATACATACATTCTGCTTTCCAGAATAAGAATATTTAATTTTAATGGCTCTGAGGAAGCTATAAGATATTACATAAGCACTCAACGCTGAGTGCTTTGCATCTGATAGCAGAAACAGCTGTTAGCTAATGAAGATGATTACCTAAGTCCCACTCTTTTGTCATATATGAATTGATATTACGCTCTGTACTCTCCTAATTTTTATACTAAAGCAGATAGAATCAATGGAACAGCTTGCTCGGGAAATTAACGTGCAAGTGGCTGAGCATTCCACAGACACGTGTACCCTTAATGTAGTTCTTAGGGAGATTCGGCATGACACAGAGTGTGACAAGGGTGGCTCTTTGAAATACAGGTACTACTCATTTTTGCCAGCTG
>NW_026416392.1:0-308 GCF_001194135.2 Octopus bimaculoides | reverse complement strand
GGCTGCTACGCCTGAAACAGCGGAACCACCAGAATCACGTCCAGGAATATCAGTACCAGCAGCGACTCCAGCAACAACAAAGATATCAGACCCGAAGTTAATGAAAGAAACTTCGGCGGTGGTAGTACATCCAATACAGAGACATGAAAATATGTTGGTTCAACAGCAACCCCATTTAAGCAACATCTAACTGCTATATTTCTTCTTTTAGGATACCAGCAAGGTGCAACATCACGTCCCTGGCCAGCCAGGTATGGTGCATAAAAGAGGAAGGAACCCAACATATAATTAAATGGAAGCTCCTTGAA
>NW_026416391.1:0-421 GCF_001194135.2 Octopus bimaculoides | reverse complement strand
AGTGACAATGTGATAGTTCCACATTGTAAACTACACAATGGTGCTAGCTGTGATATATCCCAAGATGGTTCTTTACTGGCAACATTTGTGCCAACACATCGAGGATTCCCTGATGACACTGTCTTAGCCATCTACTCCCTGCAAGAAGATTCTCTTGGACAGTGCTTGTTCACCAAGGGTTTTGGTAAGTCATCATTTTCTCTTTCACTCTTTGTATTATTACTACTACTAATGCTGCTACTACTACTATAATGGACTGACAAAATCGTTAGAGCGTTAAACCAAACCCTTTGCCTGTCTTTGTGTATCACATGTGACACGCAGGACATATTTCCCAGGCATCCAGGCATCGTATATGCTAGACATTCCAAGTTTTTTTGCAACCATCAGAGTAACTTGGAACTTCCGAAAGGAAAACTGT
>NW_026416390.1:0-200 GCF_001194135.2 Octopus bimaculoides | reverse complement strand
TGATCATCCAAAGTCGGTGGGGCAGAGATCTGTAGTTATGCCTGGATTTTAAGTGCATAGTGCCCACAAAATTGACCACAATCGCTCCAGAGAAGGAAAGATAAGTTTTTTTGTAAAACAGATACCCCAGATCATTTCCAAGGGCACCGTGAAAAGAAATCTGAAAAATCTCCGTCAAAACGGAGAAATTCCGACTTGTT
>NW_026416389.1:0-204 GCF_001194135.2 Octopus bimaculoides | reverse complement strand
TGAATATTTATATATATGTATATGTGAATATTTATATATATGTATATGTGTGTATATATATATGTATATGTATGTGTGTATATATATGTATATATACATGGATATGTATATATATATGTATATATGCATGTATATGTATATATGTGTATATATGTATATATATATACATATATACATATACACATATATATATATATATATATA
>NW_026416388.1:0-318 GCF_001194135.2 Octopus bimaculoides | reverse complement strand
ACACACACACACACACACGCACACGTACGCTCATATACTCACACACAGCTATGCATGTATATACAAACATATGTGTATGTATGTATGTATGTATGTATGCATCTATGTATGTATGAATGTATGTGCGTTTATATATATATATTTATATACATACATACGTGCGTTCACACATGCAGACACACACACACACACACACACACACACACACACACACATATATAGTTGTATAAACACGTGCGTGCGTACATACACACACATATGCATTATGTGTATGTGTATATATGTATATATATGTATATATATATATATATATATATA
>NW_026416387.1:0-299 GCF_001194135.2 Octopus bimaculoides | reverse complement strand
TCCTCAGCAGTCACAGCCCATGTTTCACTGCCATGCAGCATGGCTGTTTGCATACAGGCATCATACAGTCTGCCTTTCACTATGAGTGAGAGGCCCTTTGTTACCAGCAGAGGTAGAAGCTCTCTTAACTTTGCCCAGGCTATTCTTATTCTAGCAGCTATGCTTTCATAGCATCGACCCTGCTACTGACTTGGGCACCTAAATAACGGAAGCTATCAACTACTTCTAGTTTTTCCCCTGGCATGTGATGGAATCTGTTTTCTATATGTGTGTATGTGTATATATATATATATATATAT
>NW_026416386.1:0-431 GCF_001194135.2 Octopus bimaculoides | reverse complement strand
ACCCCTTGTCTTGTCCTTGCGGACCACAGTTTGAAAACCCCTGGTGTAGATTACGATTACATACGAATTTGCTGTGTGAAACTTTTTCGGGGACGGTGGGATATAGAAGAATTTCGAATGATTCACACGCCTCTGTCTTGTTTCCTCATAATTTACTGAAGAAGTTGTGTTTTAATGAAATTTTATAGAAATACCTTTCCGCTGGTATAGATTACGATTATATTGCAATGTGTTAGGAAAAACTTTTCTTCCTTCTTTTAAACAAATTCAAAAGTTGCTCATCCTCTGCTGGTCGTTTAGTATGCTGGAAATAGCAGTCATCACATTTGTAGCATGAAAAACATGAAAAACACATTTGTAGCATGAAAAACAAGGCTATCTTTAGTTTTAGGTACGTTTTACCTCTGGGATTGATAGTTGTTGTTGTTGTT
>NW_026416385.1:0-441 GCF_001194135.2 Octopus bimaculoides | reverse complement strand
ATGCTAGCATGGAAAGCGGACATTAAACGATGATGATGATGATAATGATAAATATATACATATAAATATATGCATAATATATATATATATAGATATAAATATATGTATATATAAATATATGTATATATATATATATATATAGATTTGGTAGATGGAAACTGAAAGAAGCCCGTTGTATATTTGTTTGTGTCTGTGTTTGTCCCCACCAACATCGCTTGACAACCGATGCTGGTGTGTTTACGTCCCCCGTAACTTAGCAGAGACCAATAGAATAAGTATTACGCTTCTAAAGAATAAGTCCTGGGGTCGATTTGCTCGGCTAAAGGTGGTGCTCGAGCATGGCCACAGTCAAATGACTGAAACAAGCAAAAGAGTTGTACTTCATAAGTCTCCTTTAGCCAAACCACTAGGTTACAGAAACATAAACAAACCCACACCAGT
>NW_026416384.1:0-573 GCF_001194135.2 Octopus bimaculoides | reverse complement strand
ATGGCCCGGTGGTTAGGGTAGCGGACTCGCGGTCATAGGATCGCGGTTTCAATTCTCAGACCAGGCGTTGTAAGTGTTTATTGAGCGAAAACACCTAAAGCTCCACAAGGCTCCGGCAGGGGATGGGAGCGAACCCCTGCTGTACTCTTTAACCACAACTTTCTCTCACTCTTACTTCCTGTTTCTGTTGTGTCTGTATTTCAAAGGGCCAGCCTTGTCACACTGTGTCACGCTGGATATCCCCGAAAACTACGTTAAGGGCACACGTGTCTGTGGAGTGCTCAGCCACTTGCATGTTAATTTCACGAGCAGGCTGTTCCGTTGATCGTATCAGCTGGCACCCTCGTCGTCGTAACCGACGGAGTGCCAACAAACAACAACACAATATACACCACAGATTCTTGTCTATCGATTCCACTCACAATATATTGGTCAACACGTGACTTTTACTAGAAGGCAGTTGCTCAATATCTCACGCAATATCTCACGTTCTGCGTTCAAATTCAGCCGTAGTTGGTGTATATATATATAAAGTGTGTATAAAGTCTATATATGTGTGTGTGTATAAAGTGG
>NW_026416383.1:0-282 GCF_001194135.2 Octopus bimaculoides | reverse complement strand
TATATATATATATGTATATGTATACATATATATATATGTATATTGTACACGCATATATGTATGTATGTATATATATACATATATGTGTACATATATACATATGCGTATATATATTTCTCCATGCGTATTTGCATGTGTACGTCCTATATGTTCTCGTGAGTTTATTCATATACGTTTTTAAGTTGTGCAGCGATGGAACGGTGGCAACGCGTTCATGCATGTACGAACACACATGTGTGTGTGTTTGTGTGTGTAGATAGATAGATAGATAGATAGATAGAT
>NW_026416382.1:0-375 GCF_001194135.2 Octopus bimaculoides | reverse complement strand
ATCTATCTATCTATCTATCTATCTATTTATCTATCTATCTATATATGTATATTATTTTTGCTTTCAGACGGTTGATTTGTGTAGTTATCATCACCGTATTTTGGCGATGTGAATAAGAGTTTTGACTGTTATTTCCACTAGGTAGACATACTTAGTATGTTCTTTGATTAATTTCAATCCTTCAGCTATTTAATGCTATTTTTGGGGCCTGCAATCGCCTAGATTATTGATTCTGTTATTATCATTTTTTAAATTGCTACACTAGATAATAATAACAGAGTTAATGCTATCTTCGGAAATGAATTTTTCGTGAATTATTTGCTCCGTGCATATGCATACACACACACACACACACACACACACACACACACACAC
>NW_026416381.1:0-250 GCF_001194135.2 Octopus bimaculoides | reverse complement strand
GGATGTTTGAATGTAATTTCAATCGAGGTATGGGTCTTGCTATGAAGTCACAATGAGGACATTGGTAATTTAGATTTTTTCTCGGAATCGGCAAGTGTGTCTGTTGATCGCAAGATATAGTTCTTCTGGTGTTGTTTTTCTTTAACACAAATAGTTTGGATGCATCGTGACACATTTTACGCCATGCAGATCGATCTAGTCAGTGAGTGCTCAAGATGTAAAGTTAAGGATAAATAAGTTAAATATGTAA
>NW_026416380.1:0-375 GCF_001194135.2 Octopus bimaculoides | reverse complement strand
GCTTGCGGCTCGGCACCTGGAGAAGCAAGCCCATGCTGTCAAGCAGCGCCGCCGTCGTGGTACGTTGGACTGACGGTCCGGTTGAGTTGCTCGGGGTCTGGTTTGGTCCAGACCTCCAAACGGAGAAGAACTGGGACGAGATAACGAGAAGGGTGGCCACTCTAGCCCGGCAATGGGCCGAGAGGAAGCTGTCCCTAAAAGGTCGGGCGGAGGTGGCGAACACGTACATCGCGTCCGTCATCTACTACCGCCTAAATGTCGTTCCTTGACCCGACCCTACCATCACCAAGCTGGAGTGCATCCTCTTCCACGTCTTGTGGAAAGGAAGCGTTCCGATGCTTAGGCGATCCGTTTGCGGACAACACCCGTTTAAAG
>NW_026416379.1:0-505 GCF_001194135.2 Octopus bimaculoides | reverse complement strand
TATATATATATATATATATATATATATATGCATATGCATGTGTATGTATACATGTATGTGCGTGTGTACATGTATATGTGTTTTGTGTGTGTATATACATCTATATATGTGTATATATATACATGCATATATATGTGCGCTTGTATATGCATGTATATATGTGTGTATATGCATGTATATGTATATATGTATATGTGTATATGTATATGTATGTATATGTACATATATATGTATACGCATATATATATATGTATGTATATTTTTATATATATATGAATATACATATGTATATATGTATACATATATGTATGTGTATATATGTATGCATATGTATATGCATGTATATATATATATGTATATATATATATATATGTATGTATATAAATATATCTATACATATACATGTATATATTCATATATATGTATGCATATACATGTGAGTGTATATATGTATATACACATGTATATACATGTATGTATGTGTGTATATATATATATATATATA
>NW_026416378.1:0-605 GCF_001194135.2 Octopus bimaculoides | reverse complement strand
TCCAATTTTAGGAGGACATTCGTCATGACCCTATCTGCATTTTCGTCAACATTTTCTCTCGGAGGCACCTGCATATAGCTGTAAAAATCGATTTTCAACCATAACTTTTACCAATTTTGAAGTTTGCTAATATGGCGAAGTGAAAGTGTGAGGGGGAGAGAGAGAAATTGTGTGTTGATGTATGTGTGTGTGTGTGTGTGAGAGGGGGAGTGAGGGAGAGGGGAGATTGTTTGCTAGCGTCTAACAAAGAAAAAGTAAAGAAAAAGTGGGAGAGGGAAACAGAAAGCGTCTAACGAAGACGGAATAAGTGTCTGCGTAAAATGCTTGTTTTTTTCTTAAACATGAGATATAATTTCAAATATAGGATGTTTTTGAAAGACACTATATTTTATAATGAGATTATATATACTTTCTCACACAACAATTAAAATAAATTCATTTTAAATCATTTATTTATTTTAAATCGTTCATCTTTTTCCCCCCTCTCACTCTCGCACACATACACACATACTACTTTGGGAGCGAAAGAGTTTTGTGTATATTTCACGCCAAAGAAAAAAGTTTATTGACAATTCATTTATTTAACAACAATGAAACAAAGAGGG
>NW_026416377.1:0-215 GCF_001194135.2 Octopus bimaculoides | reverse complement strand
CTTCATAGCCAACCTATGAACTTTTCAGCACCCCCTCGTATGTATATGTGAAGCTAGATGTTAGTATATCTAAGAAATTAGTACACGTGTTTACGCGTGTGACAAGTCTAATTTATATAGATGCGAATAAGCTTTTATCAAGTGGCATGAATAAAAACCGTGTTTTTAGTCAAGTACATTTTTATAGACGGATTAGTTTATCAGACAGTAAGACA
>NW_026416376.1:0-220 GCF_001194135.2 Octopus bimaculoides | reverse complement strand
TCGTGGTCTTTCTAGCTGTATAGAATGCGTCTAATTTATTATTATTAATATATGCTATTATGGTAGCTAAGATGCATGTCAGGCTGTGGCCTGTTCTTATTTTGTTCTTAAATATTCCTGCGTATATATTATTTACATTGAGATGTTTATCTATTATGTTCATTAATGACCGGACTATGTTAGATTTGAGATTCATGTTGTAGGGAATGATTAGCCAGAT
>NW_026416375.1:0-266 GCF_001194135.2 Octopus bimaculoides | reverse complement strand
ATACCTTAGGAATGAGAACCCAGGTTCGAAATTTCCCCAAGACACCTGTTTAAGGCTGGAGGGTATATCAGCCGAAGCGTTGTGTTAACAAGAAACAAGATGAGGACAAATATCCACCAAACGTAAATAATGGAAATAGCGTGCATAATTCCTCATGTCTTAAGTTTGGAACTGTTTATGCATAATGTTTATATATATGATATATATATGGAAACACGTGTTTATTGAGCGAAAACACCTAAAGTTCCACGAGGCTCCGGCAGGGG
>NW_026416374.1:0-349 GCF_001194135.2 Octopus bimaculoides | reverse complement strand
TACAGTCTGCCTTTTACTCTGAGTGAGAGGCCCCTTGTCACCAGCAAAGGTAAGAGGTCTCTAAACTTTTCCCAGGCTATTTTTATTCTAGCAGCTACACTTTCAGTGCACCCTCCCCCGCTACAAACTTGGTCACCTAGGTAGCGGAAGCTATCAACTACTTCTAGTTTTTCTCCTTGTGGCAAAGGTTGTTTTCTGCACATTTTCAGTGTTTATTGCTCCTGAGCATCTGTCACATACAAAAACTATCTTGCTAGTTAGCCTTCCTTTGATATTGCAGCACCTCTTATGTGTCCAAAGCATCTTATGGAGTTTCTACCTACGCCTTTTCTACAGATCGAGCAGGGCC
>NW_026416373.1:0-363 GCF_001194135.2 Octopus bimaculoides | reverse complement strand
TCTGTATGTTATATATATTTGTAAGTCCTGGTGTTTTTGTTATGCATTTGAACATTTTTTTTATTATACCTAAGGCACCTACTATGAGAGGAATTGTTTCTGTTTTTAGACTCCACATTCGAGTTACCTCTATTTCCAGGTCTTTGTATTCTGAAAGTTTCTCCTATTATTATTATTATTATTATTATTATTATTATGCCTTGGGTTTGTACAAGTTGACTCCAAGTCTCACCGAAAGACCTCAAGAGACAACAAGTTAAAAGTTCATGTTGGTGTTATGCTTCGGGTGCTATATCTCTGGTTTTGTACATAATGTTGTTCTAGAGAATGTTTAAGAAACCATTATTATTATTATTATTATTA
>NW_026416372.1:0-334 GCF_001194135.2 Octopus bimaculoides | reverse complement strand
TAGATAGATAGATAGATAGATAGATAGATAGATAAATAGATAGATACGTGCATACATACACACGTTATATGCACAGAGACAAGAAGGAAGATAGATACACAGAATATAGATATATTGATAGATATATAGGCTGATAGATAAATATCTTGACGGATAGGTGGAGAGACATAGACAGGCTGATAGAGAAATGGGTAGAGGGATAAATATATACAAGCACAGAGACAGACAGATGGATGTATAGGTAGATAGATGGATAGATAGATGGATAAATACATAGATGTAATAACAATCGTAGTAGTAGTAGTAGTAGTAGTAGTAGTAGTAGTAGTAGTAG
>NW_026416371.1:0-577 GCF_001194135.2 Octopus bimaculoides | reverse complement strand
CACACACACACACACACACACACACACGCACAGAACAGAATGGACTAAGCGGAGTAAGAGCAGCACATACGAGGACGGAAAGTGTCACTGAAGAGGTAACAGACGGGTGACGAAAGTTTTCCGGACAATGGACATGAGGTGGAATAACAACAGCGATAAACGAATGAAGAACGAATAATTAGCGCGTGTTCCTTTTGAAAAAAAACAAAACAAAAAAAAAAACAAAAACACAAAAATTATGCCGAAATACAATACACACGCACATATACGTATATCTATATTTATATGTATCTCTCTCTTTCTCTCTCTTCCTCTCTATCTATCTATCTTTCTATCTATTTGTGTGCATGTGTGAATATTTATACACACACACACACACATATATATAGGAAAGAAAACTTCGACTGAGCCGTACTTGTTTTTTCTTGTCCCTTTTTTGTATCATGTCTGGATGTTTTGTTGTCCCTTTTTTTTGTATTATCTGTCTTCATATTTTGCGTTCTAGTCCCATTTTTGTATAGCTATTTATATACCTATGGCGGCCTACGTACACGTTGGTCTATTATATGTAAGTACA
>NW_026416370.1:0-254 GCF_001194135.2 Octopus bimaculoides | reverse complement strand
ACACACACACACACACACACACACACACACACACATACATATATAAGTTCATATGTATGTATCTATATATGTGTTCATATGCATATAAGTTTATATACATGTATTTAAATCTATATATGTAATATACATATCTATATACGCATGTATATATGTGTATATATGTATGCGTGTATATATATTATATATGTGTATACATGTGCGTGTATATAATTATATGTACATATGTATCATATATATATGTATATATATATATA
>NW_026416369.1:0-426 GCF_001194135.2 Octopus bimaculoides | reverse complement strand
GAAGAGGATCTGGAGGGGTTTTGCCAAGGCATGTTTACACGATTTAAGGAAGATTGCTGGGAAACATCAGGGCCAGCAGTTGAGTTTGTGTCCACTTCATGTATAGCTAGTAGTACATCTTCTTCGCTAATGTTGATGTATTCCATTGTAACTGCCTCACTGGTTATAGGGGAGGTAGCAAAGAAGTCCACTGGTTCGTTCACTTGTCTGTGCTCCAATGGAGTGGTGAAGACACTTTTGAATTGCTCATTCAGTACCTCACTGATCCTAGTTGGACTGTCTGTGAGGGAGCCATCCTCTTCGGAGAGGGGTCCAATCTTGCAGCGTACTGAGGTTGTTTCTTTTGCGTAATGAAAGAAGGCCTTTGAGTTTGACATAATGTTTTTTATAACCCAGGCTTCTTTGTCTGCTCTCTCTCTCTCACAT
>NW_026416368.1:0-343 GCF_001194135.2 Octopus bimaculoides | reverse complement strand
ATATATATATATATATATATATACATATATATATACATACATATATACGTCTATGTACATTTACAATTCAAAGAGTAAGTGCTGTCAAAGTGTAAGATAGGCGCGTAAATTACTCCAATTTCATTCAACGCTTGGTGTCAGTTTAATTCCCATTCATATTAACCATTCAGTCATATTCTTGTTTCACATCTACAATTCAATGTCTTTTCTGCTTAGTATTCAATGGTTTTACGTGTCTTGTCATCTTATTACTGGACATGTGTAAGTATTTGGACGTGAAATTGTGAACAAGTACACCCATATATGTAATGTAATGTAATGTTCCTATACACAAGTATGTATG
>NW_026416367.1:0-340 GCF_001194135.2 Octopus bimaculoides | reverse complement strand
GCGTAATTTGAACCCCGGACAAAATGCCACGAAGTGTTTTTCCCCGGCCTGAACACGACTCTGCCAGCTCGCCACCTTAATGATAATAATAATGGTTACAAATTTTGCCTCAAAAGCAGCAATTTGGGAGGGGAGGGGATGAGTCGAATACATCGACTCCCCACCTCCCCAGTGTTCGACTGATACCTATTTTATCAATCTCGAAAGGATGAAAGGCAAAGTCGACCTCAGCGAAATACCGCTAAGCATTTCGTCCAGCGTACTCGCGATTCTAGCAGCTCGCTGCCTAGTTAATAATAATAATGATAATAATAATAATAATGATAATAATAATAATAAT
>NW_026416366.1:0-781 GCF_001194135.2 Octopus bimaculoides | reverse complement strand
ACTTAAAAACTTAATTCTATTAGGATTTAATTCCGAGATGCTAATCTTATCATTGTTACAGATATTGTTGTGATTCCTAATATTGTACATACTACCTATATTAATACCTAAATGACTATTGCCATCATTTGCATGTGTTAAATTATTGGAGTAATTATTATTGTTATTGGTATGAACATTACTAATATTATAATCATATCTAGGATGGCTGTCTAGAGAAGAATCTAAAAACCTGAGATTATGGGAAGATATAATCTGTATATATATATATATATATATATATGATTATATGCTTTTATGTCAACACTGCTTGAATAAATACAAGATTAACTCCCCTTTGCGGTACCATTATACATAAAACATTCTTCTCCCATCTTTATCGGATTTAAATCATCTTATTATCTCCCAATTCTAAACTCTAAATTTCCTTTTTTCCTTTTTATCTTCCCTTCTTGCCCAACATACTGACTCATAGTGTTCCAACCTCCAATGGTTCTTTCAAATAAGTTACGTAGCAATCTTCTTAACTTACAGTTATCACATTCGGTTAAAATGTCTTATGGTTAAGCTGGTTCCTATGTATTTCCCTGAAGAGAATTACATCCTTATCAACATCACCTATTCCTTTGGAAGGTACAATTTGTAATATTCGAAATATATGTTGGAAATAAAAGAATTCATTTAACATATGCGTTTTAATCCATTTACTAAATTTGTATATTTACTCAAGAACCCAAAATAACAAGGAGTTTCTACCTCATAAACAGGAGTTACACCACAG
>NW_026416365.1:0-4824 GCF_001194135.2 Octopus bimaculoides | reverse complement strand
ATATATATATATATATATGTATCATTATTATTATTATTTTACGATTTTTACTTTGTATTATATTATGCTTATTTACCGTGCATTTACTTATTAATTTTTCTATATGTGACTAGATTTTCATGGATGAGTTTTCTCTAAAACTGTATATATATATATATATATATATATATATACATATCATCATCTTCATCGTTTAACATGCTGGCATGGGGGTGGTTCGACTGGTGTCTGGGAAGCCAGGAGGCTGCACCAGACTCCAGTCTGATCTTGCTCTTCCTAACACCAACCACTCCGAGAGTGTAGTAGGTACTTTTTACGCGCCACTGGCATGGAAGCCAGTCAAGGCGGCGCTGGCATCAGCCAAGTTTGGATGGTGCTTTTTATGTGTCACCAGCACGGGGATCACAACTACAATTTTCATATATATATATATATATATATATATATATATACATAATATATAATAAACATGAAGTTGTGTCTAGCCTTTTTAAAAGTTTATAGAAATCCACATTTTCCAATTTTTCAATGGAATTTTCTCGATGTAAACTTTCCAGTGCAGTAATTAGATTTTTAAAATTCCATTTACTTTGTGTGATTTAAGGGAGATTTGGCTGTTGTTTCTAGCAACATAATGTAATAGTAATAAAAAATAACAATAACAATAATAATAATAAAAATAAAAAGATAGTGGTTTGAAAAGGTACATTGATTAGAAAAATAGTGTGATTGGGGAAGTTTCGGCTTATCTATTTGTGTAAATTATATGGCATAGTGAAACTACGTGTTTTAATCAATGGGTATTGGTATATGAATATAAAGGAGTCTGGTTTTGCATCTCCTAATTAATACTAGTATAATATTATTATAAAAATATTGTAGTGATGAGTGTTATTTAATGTTACCTTTGTGTATTGTAGTGTTTTTTATTACTATTACATTATGTAATACAATATTACTATTATATTACTATTATATTACTACGGCTGAAATGTTCCCAATACTCTGTATTTTGAATTTTTAACTTCCAACCCTAGTTTTCCCCTTTATATTTTCTATACTTTCTAACCTTTTTTACATTTTCTAATTATTTTTTGTTTAGTTTTTATATGCTCTAATTACAATTTACCATTTCCATCATCTATTTATCTTCTAGATAAGTGTATGTATGAATATAAATATAATAGATAAGTTAGTACACTTAAGTTGTAGTGATGTGCTTTGGCTAAACTGACCACTCATCACAAGGATATCATATTTCAAGTTTACTCTAGCTTGACATTATTTATGACTCCCCACTATTCTTGACCCCAGACAGCATCATGTATGTCTGTCATTTACGAACTCATCCCTTTAGATCTCTTTATCTATCTTTATTTCTCTTTACCTCTTTTTCTACTTTGAGGTTTTTTCTTATTCCCATTTCTCTTTACCTCTGTTATTTCATTTTATTTATTTTATTTTTCTATTTCTTCTATTTATTTATCCAATTTCCTTGTGTTTTCCTTTACTACCTTTCTCCAACACTACTAAATCTTTTATCTGCATCTTACTTTATTATCCATATTTTTTCTTATATTACCCCCCCCCCCCTCGATTTGACTTCTATTATTTTTGTATTATTATTTGTGTATTATTATTTGTGTATTTTATATTGTTTTCGTATTTTATATTGTTTTAACCTCCAACTCCTTCCTTTTTTGGGATCCTCTCCTATCTCATATACCCTAGTTATGTTTATTTATCATTCACTCTACCCTGAATTGTGGCACAATATGGACAGATTTCCGAATACCAATGAACTTTTATGTAAATGTATCAACTTAAAGGATAAACATATTACAATGGATATTACAATGGATAATACCAAGTGGACTTCCCCTTTTTCTCTCTCCTGTTTCTCTCTCTTTTTCTTTTTTCTTTGTGATATAATCTTGGGAAAGAATATATTTGCGGCTGAAGATAGCTTTATACCATCCTATCTATCAATTCTATACTCATATAATGATGCAACGACGGTTTGTGTATAAAGCTTGAAACACATGTACCGCGGAATCCTTTGAGTTCTGTTTTAATTTTACGTTTTTAATTTATGTATATATATATGTATATATATATAATTAATTCAATAATAGGATAAAATCTTATATAAGAATTTATCAAGTAGCTAGCGTGAAAGAAATTCATAGGGAAGAATCTATCGTTTTTCCCAAAATCATCGAGTCACCTAGTCACCTACTGTTCTGGCAGACATACTAGCCAAATTGACTACATCCTCGTCAGGAAAAGGGAAAGATGGCTGCTTATAAATGCCAAAACCTTCCCAGGCGAAGAATGTACCCCACAACATAGACTAGTAGTTAGTGACTTCAGGATCAGGGCTAAGTGGTTGCCAAGAAGACAACCAACTTTGAGGAAAAGGGTCTGGAAGCTCAAAGATCCTACGAATGGACAGAGACTTAGAGACTTATTACTCAAAGCCTATGACGAAATAGAGGGGGATGTAGCTTCACGCAATGTAGAGGAGAACTGGACGTTTCTACAGGACAACCTGCTGAGGGCCACCGACCAGATCTGTGGATGGTGCAAGGTCCCCTCTCGACCGAAAATAACGTGGTGGTGGAACATTGTTGTTGACAGGGCTATTAAACAAAAGAAACAGGCTTGGAAAAACTGGAAGAACGGTGGTAGCAGGGAATTGTATCAGACTGCCAGAAGGGAAGCTAGGTGACAGGTTTATTTAGCCAGAGGGGAAGCAGATAAGAAAAAGTTTGCCAATGTTCTGCGCCGTGAGGACCAAAGACTTAAGGTATTTCGTGTTGCAAGACAGTGTGTGAGAGAGAATCGTGATGTTATGAGAGAGAAATGTGTTCGCATGGATGATGGTACACTTGCACTAAACGAGGCTGCAAAGAAAGAGGTTTGGAGATGCCACTACGAAAGATTGCTCAATAAAGAGAATGAATGGGAGAAAGAGAGTCTGCCGAATGTTGACCCAACAGAGGGACCAGCTATCCGAGTTGACAGTACCATGGTAGATAAAGCAATTAAGAGTATGAAGACAGGGAAGGCCCCTGGCCTATCTGGAGTCACTGCAGATATGCTCAAAATATCTGGCAGTGTCGGCTATAGCCTAGTCACCCATATTGTTAACCAGGTGATGCACGAAGGAGTCATACCCAATGACTGGTGTAGCAGCACCATTGTCAACTGCTACAAAAGTAAAGGTGATGCTTTAGATACAAATAATTACAGAGGTATCAAGCTTTTAGATTAGGTAATGAAAGTCACGGAGAAGGTCATAGCCCAAATAAGTTTAGATGAGATGCAGTTTGGGTTTGTATCAGGGAAAAGCACCACTGATGCTATATTTCTGGTAAGACAGCTTCAGGAGAAATACCTAGCCAAGGATAAACCTCTGTACCTGGCTTTCATTGACATGGAGAAAGCCTTCGACAGGGTCCCCTGCTCCCTTATCTGGTGGTCAATGAGGAAACTAGGGATAGAAGAATGGTTAGTGAGAGCTTTGTGAACCATGTACAGAGACAATGTTAGGTGAGGGTTGGCAATGAGTACAGTGAAGAAATGTAATCTTCTCTTCAGGGAAATGTATGGGAACCAGCTTAAACACTATATATCAATGCCAGGTCAGCACTCCTACAAATGTGTCCTTTTATATTGGATCATCCTCTTCGCCAATATCCTCCAGAATTTCTAATCATTATTCTTCCTTTAGAGATAGAAACAAACGAATTACCACGAGCCTTAGTAAATTAATTTGGGAACTTAAAGACTGGCTAATTCTTTATATTTCTAGACCATATGACAAGGGCAGAAGATTCTGTCCTTTATGTAATATTGAGCTATTTTTTATCTTATTTTCAAAGAATAAACTGGTGAACATGTTCATCAAAAACTCTTACAGATGTAATCATTGGCAGCAACACGCGTTCACAGCGTTTAAATAATAACCACTTACTTACAAAACGCTAACAAATTAACTTGTAACATATTAGTTCCTCAAATAATTCTAGAAACACATGGCAATTATACCTTTATATGTAAAAAGATATCATAGACTGATTTCGCTTGACATATGTTATCTAAACATTCTTTATTTGTAAACCAACAAAATCTATAAACATACACTAGAACATTATTTTCAGTTTAATTCATCATAAACATTACCTCCTACAATGTCTAATATGCTGTGCCCTATTAACATTACTCATTCGTTTTCATATTTCGTTATACTTCAATATCATTCATTTATGACTTCCAATTTATTCAGCAATAATAAGAGTTTTTTATGTTCATTGCTATCTTAGTGACAGTATTCTAAATCTACGATTCTAATTTATCATCTTTAACGTTCCTAGAAACATCTTTAATTCTAAAACAATCCCAGTTCAATTGTTTATTTTCATAGCAAGATGAATCCCAAACATTTAAATATTCTATTCTATGACGCATAAATTACTGATCAACATAACATTTTATTTCACATCTCGATAAACCTTTGCATTTATAGATATGGAACGGTATCACCGTAGTAAACCTTCATAAAAATATTAACTGTAATTTTTTAAAGTAATTTCTATTCATTCAACCCCTACTTCAGCCCAACGTTTTTTTACATCTAACTTAATAAAATAATCCATTTCTGTAGATTAATAGACCACCCATTAACTTTATTATTTATTAATTAATTACCAATCATTTAATATCTTATTTACTAATATAAGAATCACCTTCCTATAATTATCCCCCTGCTTTATTATTAACTAGCAGAGATACCCGGCGTTGCCCGTGTTACATGCAATT
>NW_026416364.1:0-536 GCF_001194135.2 Octopus bimaculoides | reverse complement strand
ATATATATATATATTACATACATACACAGTGGCTTATATAACAAGCCAAATCACAACCTAGTACATACATAAAAAAAAGAAGCATTGGATAAAGTAGTCCAATAGTCCTAAACCCCAGAAAAAAAAAGAAGTATTAAAAAATTACGTGATAGTCACGATTGGAACGTCTGTTGGATCAGGACTGATTCTTTATGCGTAGGGAAATGTAGACACAGCAAATGGAATTTCGTCGTCACCTTTAAGTGACCCCTGTTTGTTCCAAGGGAAAAAAAGTATTACGCATTTTCATTATTTGGAATACCTTCAATGTTTGTATGGATATAACACACAAAGATATTACACACACACACACACCAAGAGGGAGCGAAAAAGTTTGATATATATATTATATATATACATATTTGTATATTTGAATGCAAAAATTGGATGTATTTGGAAGAATAAGTATGGAGAAGTACACACACACACATCATATATAATATATAAATATATATATTTATATATATATATGTATTTATATATATATATATATATGT
>NW_026416363.1:3706-4300 GCF_001194135.2 Octopus bimaculoides | reverse complement strand
TAATAATAATAATAATAATAATAATAATAATAATAATAATAATGCTTTGTTTCTTGGTCACAAGTGCCGAACAATGTGAATGATAATAATAATAATAATAATAATAATAATAATAATAATGAAAGCTATTTCTTTGTGCGCCACATGGGTGTCGATGTTATGGGACATTACATAGAAGGGTTACGTTTAGTGTGTGTGTGTGTGTGCTTGTGAGTGCGTGTGTTTGCGTGTGTGCGTGTGTGCTTGCATGTGTGTGTGTGTGTGTATGTATGTGTGTAGGGTTTACATAAAACGAGATGATGTCAAAAGTAAATAATAATAATAATAATAATAATAATAATAATAATAATAAAATTTAAGAATGAATCACGAAGATGGGGAGATGGGAAAGATAAAGTGCGTGCGCGTCTATGTCTGTATTAGTGCGCGTGCATGTATGTGTATGTATGTTTATGTATGTGTATGTATATGTGTATGTGGGCATGTGTACCTGTGTGTGTGTTTTGTGTATGAGTGAGTGAGTGATCTAGTGAGAAAGACAGAGATATGAAAATACGTATATTTCGGTGTAGGTATATATTTACACACACACAT
>NW_026416363.1:0-438 GCF_001194135.2 Octopus bimaculoides | reverse complement strand
CACCCCCCCCCAGAAAATAAAAACAGAAACAAATCCAAAATACTTTATTTATATATTTAATTATTTATTTAAAATTTATCATAATATATCTAGGACTACATTATCTCATGTGTCCTATTTAACAAAACAAACATTAACACTCATGTACACATACACAAACAAAAACGTGTGATTTGAGGGCGATTTAGCTGCGATCTCTCCAGTTACTTTCCAGCTAATGCGTTCAGGTACCTCCTTTGTAACTATCGTTGCTGCTGCTGCTGCTGCTGTTGTTGTTGTTGTTGTTTAATCATAAGAACAGTCACCTTTGATGAAAAGCTAATATATCTGTATGTCTCTGTATGTAAGTATATACGTATATATATGTGTGCGTATATGTGTGTTTGTATAAGTGTCTATCTATCTATCTATCTATCTATCTATCTATCTATCTATCTA
>NW_026416362.1:0-252 GCF_001194135.2 Octopus bimaculoides | reverse complement strand
TTTTTTTTTTTTTTTTTACTGAAACGTTAAACTCTATTTTCTGTTGGCTTTGAATAATTTTTTTATATCCGTGTATATGTCTTCTAGTTTGTTTTCTCATTCCCGAGCGGTATTCATATGAATATCCGAACATCTGCTTTCTTCTGTTATCTATAACCATCGGATTATTCGTGAGTCATTTCTCTAATGGTGACATAAGCTGCCTCAGTGACAGCTGCCTCAGTGATAGCTGCCTCAGTTACAACTACCTCA
>NW_026416361.1:0-256 GCF_001194135.2 Octopus bimaculoides | reverse complement strand
TTCCTTCGAACGTACATACGTTCATTCGTTTGTTCGGACGTAGGTACCTTCGTTCGTTTGTTCATTTGTTCGTTCGTACGCTCGATCGTTCGTTCGATCTTTCGTTCGTTCTGTCGTTCATTCGACCGTTCGTTCGTTCGTTCGTTCTTCCGTTCGTTCGTTCGTTCGATCGTTCGTTCGATCGTTCGTTTGTTCTTTCGTACGTGCGTACGTACGTTCGTTCTTTCGTTTGGTCGTTCATTCGTACGTATGTACG
>NW_026416360.1:0-296 GCF_001194135.2 Octopus bimaculoides | reverse complement strand
ATAGCTTCAGTACATTCTATAATAATTTCAATGATTTTTTTTGAGAAATATATTTGGATGTTTTACAGTAACATTTACAGTTGATTAATTTTATAATTTAGTTTACTGATAGGCTTCCTTGAGTGTTGATTTAGTTTATTACTGTATGTATTTATGATGAGCAGAAAAGTTTGTGCTAATCACCCAGACAGCTTTTGTTACGTGTGTAGAAAATTTATGCCAAAAGATCAGAGAAATAGGCTTACAAAGGAATTTTTAAATGCTTACAAGCTTTACTTTGGGTGCAAAATTGGGGA
>NW_026416359.1:0-339 GCF_001194135.2 Octopus bimaculoides | reverse complement strand
ATATCCATATATTTATGTTTTCCATAATATATAATTTAGAACAAAAGATGAAACCTTTGCATTTAGTATATATTATTATTATTTATTATACTTATTGGTATTACCTTTTATGTTTTTTATTGGTTTGATATGTATATCACATATATATATATCATATTTAATGTGCATTTTAAATATGTATTCAAAATATCTAAAAATTTTTGATTTAAATATTATGCATTATACATGAATATACATTTATGAGTAAATTATATGTAATACATAGGTTCATTTAATATTTTATGATTTAAATCTAAAGGAATATTTTAATATGTTTATTTAAATTTATATCCAATATAT
>NW_026416358.1:0-593 GCF_001194135.2 Octopus bimaculoides | reverse complement strand
TATAACACCCCCCTCCATCAACTCATTTCCATTCTTTTATCTCCTCCCACTTCTTTTAGTCACATATGTTGATGATATCACAATAATAATAATAATAATAATAATAATAATAATAATAATAAACTGAGAAGAAATCACAAAGATAATGGCTGACTAGTTACCATTCTGTTACATTAGTCTCTTTGTTAGCACCAATACCACCATCAACGCTACCACCACGACCACCACAGCCACCACCACCACCACCATTACAGGCTGTCTCTTTGGATTATTCACCCTTGCTAACTTCTCTGGCATTAACAAAGAATTGTAACACTGAACCATATCTAAGAATATTGCTTTCATTTCATTTTACTTTTTCATGTTTTTGTAATTTTTTTAAAAAAAATAATAACAAGAATTTTTTTTTTTTTTTTGGCATTATATTAGCTTTATTAGAGAAAGAAGGACGGTGATGGAATATTGTCTTTTGTTTTGTTTTGTTTTCATTTTGACTATTGTTTTGTTTTTCTCTCGCTTTATGTTTCAGATATTTCATGGTCACGCTTCGTTTAGCAGCGAATAAAATGAAAGTCTTGCGAAAAGTTCCATGT
>NW_026416357.1:0-278 GCF_001194135.2 Octopus bimaculoides | reverse complement strand
TACTAATTGACGATTCCCTGCCCTATATCTGTACATATATATATATATATTTACTGTCATTTCATCTTTTTTTCAGTTCTTTTTCCTCAAACCCTGGATCATCAAGACCCCAATTCTATTTATCACACAGAAATGCTTCTGAGGAGACAGTCATGTGTCAATGTAATTTAGAAGCTAAACAGTTGAGTCTTTATAAGTTCATCTCTCTCTCTCTCTTTCTGTATCTATTTATCTATCTGTCTGCTTGTGTATATTGTGTGTGTATATATATGTATATA
>NW_026416356.1:0-217 GCF_001194135.2 Octopus bimaculoides | reverse complement strand
TGATATATTTTCGATTATTTTTTATTAATAATATTTGATTAATAATTAGTATTTATTGTTTATAAATACTAAAGGTTTGTATTTTGTTTTTTTATTAATACTTAGTAAATATAAAGTTTAATCTTTTATTCTTAATAATTTTTTTCATTCTTAGTTTTTTCATTCAAATTTTTATTTTTATTTCTACGTTTGTAGAAATAAGTATTCTTGTATTTTT
>NW_026416355.1:0-372 GCF_001194135.2 Octopus bimaculoides | reverse complement strand
ATATGTATGCATGTATGTATATATATATACATGTAAATATTATTATTTCTAAATCTCTCTAAAGGAGACTACAGCAGCTGTGCTAGATATTAATAGTTATCGCCAAGCCAACGTGGCAGTCCCAAAATTAGGACGAATGCTGCCGTTCATTATCTCCAAGAGGCCATCACCTCTAGCCAGCTATGTGACATACAAACCTGTGTCCATTACAACCTTCGAAAAGGGGAAGCTGCTGACTTCCGCTGTTCGAAGGTTGTAACGGACACAGGTTTGTGTGCCACAAAGCTAGCTAGAGGTGTTGGTCTCTTGGAGTTAATCAACGGCCGCATTTTCATGGACTGCCATGTTAGCTTAGCGATAACTATTAATATA
>NW_026416354.1:0-453 GCF_001194135.2 Octopus bimaculoides | reverse complement strand
CATACAGGGGTTGGACAAAATAATGGAAACACCTTAAAATATCAAACAAATTTATTTTAACATGGGGTAGGACCACCTTAGGCAGTAATTACAGCTTGACTTCTACAAGGTATGAACTCGTACAAAGTTTGAATTGTTTCCAAAGTAACTTTTGTCCATTCTTCAGCTAAACAGTCTCCAGTTCTTGTAATGACAATGGTGGACGTTATCGACTACTTACTTGTTTTTCTAAAATGCACCATAAATGTTTAATAATATTGAGATCTGGGGACTCTGGTGGCCAGATAACATGTTCAACTTCACTAGAATGTTCCTCGTGCCATTCAGTAACAACTTTAGCTGTGTGAATTGGTGCATTATCATCCTGAAAGATTGCGTTTTCCTCTAGAAACAGTTCTGCAACCATAGGATGAGTTTGATCAGATAAAATGCTTAAATAGTCTTGACTATTAA
>NW_026416353.1:0-852 GCF_001194135.2 Octopus bimaculoides | reverse complement strand
TATAAAATATCAAAACCAAACAAGAACATAGATAGATAGGTAGATAGATAGATACATACATACACACATACATACATGCATCCATACATACACACACATATGTTTCTATGTATCGCAATAAGTGATGTGAAGCATTTTAACATTATTTTGGGTAGTGAAAATATTATCTCATATACAGCACACTACTTTCGGTGGAATGGATAGATATAAATTATCGTATGGAATGCTGATAGTTTCGCTCTTGACTGTTCACGTCATACATATATTCATACTTATTTGTGTGTATGTGCGTCCTTATGTACGTCCACTTGTGCGGGTGCGCGTCTGTGTGTACATATATGTCCGTGCCTGACAATACACACATAAAGATAAATTGACAGACCGATGGATATATGGTTTGAAGTCAATAAAGCGGTAAATTCTGAGTTTGGATTTGTATCAAATTTGAAAAGGATGTAGTATTGATTAAATTCGAAGGATAAGTAGGAAAGAAGTTATGAAATGATAATTATTTATAACTTTGGCACAGGAAAGCAACATTTTGAGCGCAGTTACACTTGATTAAATCGTTTCCTCACAGTAACTGTTATCATATTATCGACCTCAGAAAACGAAAAATTAAATTCGACTTCACCGATATTTGAACTCGGCTATATGTATGTATGTATGTATACATGTATGTATGTATGTATGTATGTATGTATGTATGTATGTATACATGTATGCATGTATGTATGTATGTATGTATGTATGGATGGATGGATGGAGGGATGGAGGGATGCATGCATGCATTCATGCATGTATGTATGTATGTATGCATGAATGAATGTATGTATCTATGTATATATGTAT
>NW_026416352.1:0-341 GCF_001194135.2 Octopus bimaculoides | reverse complement strand
AATATATATATATATATATATATATATATATATACACATAAATGTATGCATGTATAGGTATGCACACACTCATATACACATGTGTGTGTGGAGGTGTGTTGTGTTTGTGTGCATATATGTATATATATATTATTATTGTGTGCATATATGCATATATATATATATATATATTATTTTTGAATTATCACTATATGAAATCTCACACCAGAAATTTGGATACCTTTTCCACATCTATTTAATGGATAATTGGAAAGGATACTTGGATGATTGTTTCATCATATGGAAGGAATGCTATGAAAAACTTCTAGAATTCAAATCCATACTTAACAACATACATCCCA
>NW_026416351.1:0-341 GCF_001194135.2 Octopus bimaculoides | reverse complement strand
TATATATATATATATATATATATATATATATATATATATTTCAATGTATATGGACAGCAACCATTAAATTCGATATCAATATCGAATACAAGACCTCTGACTAGACAATCGGAGGTGGGGAGTGGGAAATTTTACATCACGATATCATGGTGTTAGTTTTTTTAATTCCTTCAGGCGTTCTTATGAATGTCCATAGTTATATATGTTTGTTAGTACATGTGTAATTGTGTATATCTCTGAAATATTTTTGCGTATGTACCCCCCTTTCCTGCAATCTGTCTCTCACTCTCGCTTTTTCTGTCTGTCTGTCTGTCTGTCTGTCTGTCTGTCTGTCTGTCTGT
>NW_026416350.1:376-556 GCF_001194135.2 Octopus bimaculoides | reverse complement strand
GACGATGATGGTGATAATGATGACGATGTTGATGATGATGGTGATGATGATGTTGATGATGATGTTGATGATGATGATGGTGATGATGATGTCGATGATGATGATGATGATGGTAGTGGTGGTTGTGGTGGTAGTAATGGTGGTGATGACAATGATGACGATGGTCATGATGATGACGAT
>NW_026416350.1:136-366 GCF_001194135.2 Octopus bimaculoides | reverse complement strand
TGATGATGACGATGATGGTGATAATGATGACGATGTTGATGATGGTGGTTTTGTGGTGGTGGTGGTGGCGGTAGTAATGGTGGTGATGACGTTGATGACGATAATGGTGGTCATGATGATGATGATGATGATGATGATGATGATGATGGTGGTGGTGCTGTGGTAGGAATGATGATGATGATAACGATAATTGTAAAGATGGAGGTGATGAAATGTAGATAAAGATATTC
>NW_026416350.1:0-126 GCF_001194135.2 Octopus bimaculoides | reverse complement strand
GAGGTGATGAAATGTAGATAAAGATATTCATGAATGATGACGATATTCATAATGACGATGACAATGATAATGATGGTGCCGATGATGATGATGGTGGTGGTGATGATGATGATGATGATGATGATG
>NW_026416349.1:0-282 GCF_001194135.2 Octopus bimaculoides | reverse complement strand
ATATATATATATATATATATATATATATATGCATACATTTATATATACATATATATATATACATATGTACATATATCCATATGACTATGTATATCTGTGTGCGTATACATACACACACACATACACATACACACACACACATATATATGTATGTATACATTAAGATATGAATATCCATTCATTTGCATTCATCCATATGTATGACCGTACATACACACATATATGCAACTGTACATACGCATATGCGTACATACATACATACATACATACATACATACATAC
>NW_026416348.1:0-202 GCF_001194135.2 Octopus bimaculoides | reverse complement strand
TGAATGTATGTATGTGCATATATGTGTCTATGTGTGCGTGTAGTTGTGTTCTTATGTGTGTGTTTGTGCATGCATGTGAAGTTGGGTTCAGTTGTGTCTTTTTAGGTAACAGAATAAAGTAGCAAATGAAAGAGAAGGATCAGAAGCTCATATCGTGCATGAAAGTGGGAAAGAGAGTAGTGAAAGAGAGTAGTGAAAGAGA
>NW_026416347.1:151-260 GCF_001194135.2 Octopus bimaculoides | reverse complement strand
GTATGCATGTATACATGTACGCATATATGTATGGGTGTATGTATGTATGTGTACGTGTATGTATGTGTGTAATGTTTGTATTATGTGTGTATGTATGTGTATATGCATG
>NW_026416347.1:0-141 GCF_001194135.2 Octopus bimaculoides | reverse complement strand
TGTTTGTATTATGTGTGTATGTATGTGTATATGCATGTATAGGTGCATGTATTATCTATGTGTGTATATATGTATTTGTGTGTGTATGTATGTATGTATTTTTTATGTATTCTTGTATTTATGTATGTATGTATGTATGTA
>NW_026416346.1:0-276 GCF_001194135.2 Octopus bimaculoides | reverse complement strand
TCGTTAATGAAAAATGTGGCCCCCGTTTTAAAAAAGATCCGAAAATTCTATAACCGGTGAGCTACAAAATTGAATCGATGCAAAGCATTCAGATGAATTTAAATCGAAAATAAAAGCAAAACCACAAAGTTGGCGAGTCACATTTGGGCCATGAAAATGAAAAATTTATTGGCTAAGCTTATGCAGAACAGCTTTGCTACATCATCATCACCATTGTCTGCCTTGTTAGTGTCGTCGTCGTTGTTGTTGTTATTTATAATATTGTTATTTTTTTTT
>NW_026416345.1:0-396 GCF_001194135.2 Octopus bimaculoides | reverse complement strand
AGAAGAGAGACAAATAACAAAATGATGTATAAATAGGTATGTTATATTTTAAAGTCAACAAACTACTGAATTAGCACAAGTCACACTCACCGCACATATACAATACCCTGCACACACACACACACACACACACACATGCATACAACACACATGCACACAAGCATGCACGTGCACACATGCACTGCAGCATATTGTAATGTCGTCAAAAGAAGGAGACCTCCTCGTTTAATGATGTCTGTCAGGTTTCCAAGGCAGCTAGTCAGGTGTCAAACTATAAATGCCACATTACAAAGGTGCCATGGTGCACCAGTGCACTGGTGCGTGGTGTATAGTGCAGGGGGTACATGTGGCACTGTTAATTGTAGACAGCAGCAGCAGTAGCAGTAGAGACGGGGG
>NW_026416344.1:0-299 GCF_001194135.2 Octopus bimaculoides | reverse complement strand
ATATATATATATATATATATATATATATATGTGTGTGTGTGTGTGAAGGTGCAAGGGTTAATGATTATGGTGTTGCATTTACAATTGCAAGATCACAGGTTCGATTCCCAGACTGGGCATTGTGTTGTGTTCTTGAGCAAAGCACTTCATTTGATATTGCTCTCATGACGTTGCTCTCATGACGTTGCATTCACTTTGACATCTGACATGTAGCACCCAGTTGCACCTGTACAGGTAATGCCAATTTGGTGGAAGGAGTGAGCTTATGTCTACACAAACATTTGATCACTATAAACAAA
>NW_026416343.1:0-292 GCF_001194135.2 Octopus bimaculoides | reverse complement strand
ATGTGCTAAATTTTTGGAAATGTATGTATGTATGTATGTATGTATGTGTGAGTGTGTATGCATATATGCATATGCATTCGTATGTATAAGTTTGTATGTATTCTGCATATTCATGTGTTTGTGTGTGCGTGTATGTATTTGTATGTGTAACTCTGTCTTTTTGTGTGGGCGTGTTTATGGGTTTCTGTGACTATGTACGTTCGTCTGTTATGTATGGATGTGTGTTTCCATATGTGTCCTTATGTGTGTGTGTGTGTGTGTGTGTGGAGTGTCTGTGTGTATATATATATAT
>NW_026416342.1:250-407 GCF_001194135.2 Octopus bimaculoides | reverse complement strand
AAATGTCTATACATAAATATAAAGAATTTCGCATGTATCTATATATATATAGACATAACAAGTTTCTGTGTGTATATCTATCTATCTACCTATCTATCTATCTATCTATCTATCTATCTATCTATCTATCTATCTATCTATCTAACTAGCTTTCAGT
>NW_026416342.1:0-240 GCF_001194135.2 Octopus bimaculoides | reverse complement strand
TATCTATCTATCTATCTAACTAGCTTTCAGTCTGTCTGTCTGTCTGTCTGTCTGTCTATCTGTCTGTCTGTCTATCTATATCCATATGTACACCTCCACGCACCCCACCACATATGTCTCTAGATGGTAGATATGTAGTGTTAACTTTTTTGCTGAACAACCTGTACATACGATTTGTTCATAGCGATCAAACATTTTTGCGAGCGTGTGTCCGCGCGTGTGTAAGTGTACGTATATATA
>NW_026416341.1:0-297 GCF_001194135.2 Octopus bimaculoides | reverse complement strand
AGATAGATAGATAGATAGATAGATAGATAGATAGATAGAGTGAGAGGGGGAAAGATACTTCCATTGATACATACATATATACGTGCATGTGTATACATATATACACATACATGTATGTGTGCATATATATGTATGTATGTATATATATTCATATATATGTATGTAATCATCTTTCCGTCTATCTACACCTATCTATACATATATATGTATATTTATGTATATATGTATATGCACATGTATGTATGTGTATCTCTATATATATATGTGTGTGTGTGTGTGTGTGTGTGTGTGTGTGTG
>NW_026416340.1:0-417 GCF_001194135.2 Octopus bimaculoides | reverse complement strand
TTGTAAGCTTGTTTGTCGCCTTATCTTGAAACCAGACTCGAACTTGCTGAGGCGAGTATTCTATTCAGTTCATTAATGCACCGAAATTGCTTTGACCTTCAGTCAACAGCTGATGAAAGAGTATGGTGACCTTGCTTGGTATCTTGCTCTGTGCTTGTGATTTACCTTATTGTCCATGCTTAATTTCTATTCGTGCCCTCTCTTTCTTCCTCAACCTTTCTCTTTTATGTGTGTATGTATGCATGTATATATGCATGTATGTATGTATGTATGTGTATGTGTGTATAAATATTTATATACTGTTGCGTCTGGGGAGGTTTGTTCTCTTTTAGTGCCTTATAATTCAACACACTCACCGGTAAAATTTACTCATTTACTTATTTTATATATATATATATATATATATGTGTGTGTGTG
>NW_026416339.1:0-704 GCF_001194135.2 Octopus bimaculoides | reverse complement strand
AATTAATAAAGTGGACAACAAATGTTAAGCTAAGGCAACCATCTTTGTATATGACTTGAGATGTTTGCCTTGCCTTAACGTTCTGTTGTGCTCTTTGACAATTATATATCTGCTATATCGGGAAATCTGCAATGGCTCCATAACTACCCTTTCAGCTATAACCTTGGAGCCCTAGTAATTCATTACAGCACTTACCTAGCATACCTAATCATTTAGGTCACCTGTGAATTAAACCCCCATACTTTGTATATACATATATATACACAACAAGGCACTGAAAAGTTCCTAGCTTTGGGTAAATAAAAATACAGGCGGATCAGTTAATTATGATTTTATTCAACAGGGCTTTTTTTAGAGCCACACACTTATTGCAGCGGTCCTTCTGTTTTTCTGTGCCCTGTAAAAGACCTCGGAAAGTTAGGGCTCCAACAAGGCCTTTTGTGATATCCTTAAAGCCAGGAGAGCTTTTCAGCACACCCTCATGAGTGTGTGTGCTTATATACATATATATGTGTATATATATACATATGTGTGTGTGCATATATATTTATGTGTGTATATACATACATATATATACATATATATATATATATATATATATGTATATATATATATGTATGTGGATATGTGTGTGTATGTGTGTATACATATATATATATATATGTGTGTGTGTGTATATACATATATATACATATATATATATA
>NW_026416338.1:0-613 GCF_001194135.2 Octopus bimaculoides | reverse complement strand
ATATATATATATATATATATATATATATATATATATACGCACATGGATGTATGCATACACAACATTGTGCATGAATGTGCATACATTTGTTTTTATATGTATGTATATTCGTAATAGCTTGGTGTGTGTATTTCTGTATATACCTGTATATACATCAAGATACTTATTTCTTTATTGCATATCATTAATTATAGGGTTTCGCGTGCAAAGAAAAGCATACAGGCAAGTATACACATAAACAACGAACAGAGCACATTCCCACTTACGAAAACACTCGCGCACGCACTCACACACAAACTCACACTCTCATACCCACTCACACGCACGCACACTCACGCACACACACACACAGGTACATACATATATATATATATAAATATATATATACGTGTATTTGTTCGTGTGTATATTTGTGTTAGTGCAGTCATAGGAACAGCGTCATATATAATTGCAGAAATCAGATAAGATTGCCCTAATTAGTATGTGACTTATACAACAAATTGAGACACGCGAACGTTTTACACGCATTTTATATGTAAAATGTCTGTCTGTCTGTCTGTGTGTGTGTCAGTCTGTCTGTCTGCCTGTCTGTCTGTCTGTCTGTCTGTCTGTC
>NW_026416337.1:0-659 GCF_001194135.2 Octopus bimaculoides | reverse complement strand
ATATATTTCGGTAAAACATCAAAACAAATTCTTTCCACTAGGTCCAATAGTATTTTGAGATTGAAAATTTTCTGCCGCGTTCATTTAGCTAAAAATTTCTATCACTATATATATATATATAAGTAAGTGTGTCCATATGTAGACATAAATATATACATGCACATAACTATTATTTCCATTACACCTATTGTCATTATGCAGCAACAAAGTGTCCCACAGCAAATTAGTGTATTATTGATAGACTTAGACAGCTGTGTATGATGTGGAACATATATATTTCTCTGCATATATATGTATACACACAAACATGAATATATACATACATACACATATATACCATAACACATATAGACATGCATATAACCAGATTTATAGTTAGGTATGGTACTACGAGTATATACGGAGGTGTAGTAGCTTATAGCGACATATTTCGCTTCTACTCAGTAGTCATTTCAAGATATTTCCAGTTTCCAGAGGCGATAAGATGATGTTACTTGTGTCTGCGTGTGGTGTGATGTATTGGCCAACGGGCCCTGAGGTGGTAGCGACATTGAATTTTCTATACCTCGATTCTTATTCATTTATATATGATATTTTTCTCCGCCGTTCTTCGGATGCTCATTCTGTCCGTTTGTCATTTGTATATCACGTGATATATA
>NW_026416335.1:0-390 GCF_001194135.2 Octopus bimaculoides | reverse complement strand
TGTATATACATATGCATATATGGGTACAGGATGTCATAAAATGTAAACAATATGAAATATGCAAACATGGAATAGAAACTTTTTTTGTGAACAACAAAAGAATCAAAAGGAAAACAAAACAAGTAACATAAAGAACAACCCCTCATCAGTTGTCGTCTGTTTATCTACTCCACATTTCGAGCAATTATGACAATTGTTTTCGAATTTCATGTTGTTTACGTTGTTGTCCAGTACCTAGACATGTATATATACATACATATATATCTAAGTATGTACATGTATGTATATATGCATATATATGTATATATAGGTATGCACATGTATATGTACACATATGCACATATGTGTGTATATTTGTGTGTTCATATATATCTGTGTGTGAAGTGTGTG
>NW_026416334.1:0-240 GCF_001194135.2 Octopus bimaculoides | reverse complement strand
TATATGAGTGTTTGTGACTCTCGTTCTCTATGTTTCTCTTTCTACGTGTGTCTGTGTGTGCGTATGTGCATGCACGTGTGTATATCAATGTCTGTGAATGAAACTTAATTTAGTTATTTTGCGGGTAGGAATGATAACAATTGTGCATACATAAATATACATATGTGCCTCTGTACACACGCACACACACACAGGCACACGCAAACAAACAATACAAGCACGTACACACACATACACATG
>NW_026416333.1:0-559 GCF_001194135.2 Octopus bimaculoides | reverse complement strand
ATGGACAAGAAATACAGAAATGAAACTGATTGATAACATACATACATAAACATTGATTATCCAAACTGAAATGTAACTAGTAACCCATCTGTAGTCTAATTTTATACTTTACAAACACAGCTCCTATACATCTATCATTTTTTATTGCACTTATGTTTTAGTTAAAGTATTTTAGCTGTTATTACTTTATTGAAAACATTTTTGTTTCGATGCCAGCAACAAGAATTCACTGACAGAAATTAGGAAGGCTAATTAAACATACAAGTCATGGGAAAACAGAATATGTACGCCAGTTGTGCATATAATAAATATCTGTATACATAACTGTCAATAAGATAGGATTTTTTCTTTTTCTTTTTTTTCCCCCAGCATTTTGATGAGATAAAATACGAATGTTTTCAATTAAGATTTTTTCTGTTTTCATATTACATATTTTCAAACATACATACGCACATTTATGCATAAATACACATATGTATGTATGTATGTACGTATGCATATATTTACTATTTTACTTGTTTCAGTCATTTGTCTGTGGCCATGCTGGAGCACCGCTTTT
>NW_026416332.1:0-370 GCF_001194135.2 Octopus bimaculoides | reverse complement strand
GCAACTCCCCCATGACTTCTATCCCTCCTGTCTGTTCGGAGTACGGCATAATCTGGTATGTTTATCTCCGCATCTGCTATATTAGATGCGTTTCAGTAAGCACCATGCATATTGCTTGATTGCATGTAATTAGGTCTTTCAAGTATAGAAACTTGTCTTTGCCGCCTGTTCGTAATAGGCCCCGGATATTCAGTAGGAATATGGGTGTGATATCTGTGCAGGGGTTCCTGGTGTTAGCGGTGGCCATCCCTGATCCATCATCAGTGGTGGTCTTGGATAATGGTTCATGTGGTGTTGACTCTGTACCCTCTGCATCCTCATTAACTGATGTACCATTTTCTGGGCCATGCTTAAAAAAGCTTGCTGGTCA
>NW_026416331.1:0-447 GCF_001194135.2 Octopus bimaculoides | reverse complement strand
TTACTCTTTAATATTTCAAGATATTTTTATGTGATTTTGGTAAATATATCAGTTAAAATGAGATGTTAATACTATTTTCATTTTTGCATAATTTAGACAACAATATATTCACTGCATCCTGTATATGTTAATATTTATACATAGGCTGTACTATTAGATATTACACAAAGTGTTTCACATAATATGTAGGCTGGGAGTGAGAGATCTATTCTTGAACTGTGTAATGCTGTAAGGTCAAGTGTCATCTTTATGATTTTGCTAATATTTTTTTTTACCCTACTAAGTACTCCACTTATCATTGGTACTGATTTCACTGTGTGCCTCTCATCCCCTTTCTTCCAAATTCATGGTCCTTGTATTTTGAAGGATGATGATGATGATGGAGATCATAATAGTGGTGATAGTGTTGATAGTGGTAGTCAATCATCATCATCATCATCATCATTG
>NW_026416330.1:0-495 GCF_001194135.2 Octopus bimaculoides | reverse complement strand
ATACGTAAACTGGTTTCTAGTTTAATATGTTCACTGTTTTCTTCATTAATGCACATAATTTTTGATTTGTTACGGTTGACTTTCAATCCTAGTTTGGCAGCTATTGCTTTTAATTTTGACGTTTTATTTTGCATTTGGCTATATGTTTGTGAAAGTAGCGCTATATCATCTGCAAAGTCGAGATCTTCTAGAGCTTCTGCATCCGTCCATTAAATGCCTGTTTGGCTTTCAATCGTAGTTTCCTTCATAATCCAATCTATAACTAGTAGAAATAAAAAGGGAGAAAGTATACAGCCCTGTCGAACTCCTGTTTTTACTTCGAATTTATCCGTAGCTCTGTTTCCATGCAAGACTCGTCATGACCTTCCTTGGTAAGTTGCTCTTATTATAGATATATACTTGTCTGGTATGCCATAGTGCTGCATAATTCTCCACAAGCCTTCTATATCTACACTATCAAATGCTTTTTCGAAATCAATAAAATTAATATAAAGC
>NW_026416329.1:0-215 GCF_001194135.2 Octopus bimaculoides | reverse complement strand
CCAAATCCACTCATAAGGCATTGGTCGGCCCGAGGCTATAGTAGAAAACATTTACCCAAGGTGCCACGCAGTTGTACTGAACCCGGAACCATGTGGTTGGTAAGCAAGCTACTTACCACACAGCCACTGCTGCGCCTATACATATGATTTAATATATATATATATAAGGTTTAAGAATGGCATAAGGACTGCTATGAAGTCAATTGGAATGGCTC
>NW_026416328.1:0-295 GCF_001194135.2 Octopus bimaculoides | reverse complement strand
ATATATATATATATATATATATACAAGCATATATATGGATGCATGTATATATGTATGTATGCATGTACATATGTATGTGTATGTACATATGTATGTGTATGTACATATGTATATGTATGTACATAGGTATGTGTATGTACATAGGTATGTACATATGTATGTGTCTGTACATATGTATGTGTATGTACATGTGTATGTACATATGTATGTGTATGCACATATGTATGTGTATGTACGTATGTATATATATGTACGTATGTATATGTATGTATGTATGTGTATGTATGTATGTATG
>NW_026416327.1:0-326 GCF_001194135.2 Octopus bimaculoides | reverse complement strand
ATGTGGTTCGTAAGTAAGCTACTTACCACACAGCCACTCCTACGCCTATAAGGATTGATACATGGAATAAACTATCCACATCACTAGTTCATTATCAGGACACTGCATCCTTTAAAAACACCATGCTTTCCAAAATTCTTCAACACTACTCCTGACATACTTATGCACCCCTTTCTCCTTAGGATCTTATTTTTTTAATGTTCACTTTTCTATCTTTTTTTGTATTTTATTCTGAGTTCTACACCTGAAGTATATTGCAATCCTTTATTCCTTTATTCTTTTACTTGTTTCAGTCATTTGACTGTGCCCATGCTGGAGCACTGCCT
>NW_026416326.1:0-232 GCF_001194135.2 Octopus bimaculoides | reverse complement strand
ACTTGGTTATTTTCCCTAAAACTATATATTTTATATATATATATATATATTTGTATGTGATTGACCATTATTGGCCGCTAACTCCACATGCATTTGTATTCTCTCTCTGTTTATTTCCTTGTGTTCCTTTCTGTTGAAGAGAGTAGGCTCGAAATGTAAAAGACTTTTTCACCTTCCCGCTATTTCAGTGATTTGACTGTGGCCATGCTGGAGCACTGCCTTTAGTCAAGCA
>NW_026416323.1:0-504 GCF_001194135.2 Octopus bimaculoides | reverse complement strand
ATATATATGTATGTATGTATATATGCAGACGTACATATGTACGTTCGTGTACATGTGTATGTGTGCCTATGAATATATGTATGTATATGTGAATTTGTATGTATGAATGAATAAATGTATAGGTGTATGAAGATGGTATACATGTATGGTTACTGGCCGTGATGGTTTCAACGATGTGAATAATTAAATTGATAAATATCATTATTGGTATATGTGGCAATGCATATATGTGTGTGTGAATGTGTGTGTATGTGTGTTTAACTGTATGTGCATGTCTGCGTACGTATGTGAATGTGTGTTTGTGTATATATGTAAATATGTAACTATATATATATGTGTGTGTGAATGTATGTGTGTGTTTAAGTGTACGTGTATGTCTACGTACGTATGTGAATGTCTGTTTGTGTATATATGTATATATGTAAATATGTAAATATATATATATATATGTGTGTGTGTATGTACGTATATGCATACATATATATATGTATATGTGAATGTATG
>NW_026416322.1:0-400 GCF_001194135.2 Octopus bimaculoides | reverse complement strand
AGTTCCACACGAGTTGCCGGCCTTGGGACCACCTGGTTCAGACATCTCTGGATTTCATTCACAGATGTTCAATTGGGTTAAAATCCCAGTTGAGAGCTGGCCACGGCATGGTTCTGATGTTGTGCTGACGAAGGAAGTCCATAGTGACCCTGGCTCGAAGAAGGGCATGAGGTGAGGTTTTAGGATCTGGTCAACGTAACGCTGCGCTGTGATGCCACTTCTTCTACTTGCACCAACGTTTTGGAACACAGGGGGCTCAATTCGCTCAATTCAGGCCTATAGCACCCCAAACCATGCTTTCGCCACCCCACGTGTCTCTCTCCATGACACACGCGTCTCTGTAGCATTCACCCCTCCTACGCCACACCCTCACTCTGCCATCCGAGGTGGAAACGCAGTA
>NW_026416321.1:0-1461 GCF_001194135.2 Octopus bimaculoides | reverse complement strand
ACTCGTACACTTGTGTGTGGCTCATACATTCCTCTCCATACACTTTCTGCGGGCCTCTGAGCTGGTATTGCCCTGACAACTTTTTCTGTCAAGGCCAATGCGACGATTACACGTTACACACGTTACTTTCAAGCACTGTTGTAAGCAGGAAAAGTGAGCTAGAACGTTAAAACTTAGTGTGCACGCATAGCAGAGGTCAAGGTTACTCTGTACCAAGCAGTTTTACTTTGCATTTTTTAGCTTCGTTACTATGGCAATAGTCCGGATACTTATTAATCAGACCTCGTACATTAACATGTCTGAAGTTCCAGGTAGTGTCCTCAGAAATAAAACTGTATAATGAAAGGCATCTATTTAATTTCAAGAAATCTGTGTATATGTGCGTATCCGTATGTGAATGTTTTTGTATATGTAAATATATGGGTGCCTAAGTGTGTTTATACGTATATGTACACGTATGTACTTACGTATATATTATTACAGTTCATATGTCCTGATATGTTTACACACGTAGTTTATAAACGAATGTTACCCAATATGCCTATAATTACATCAATTTATACACTTATCTTTATATACTGGAATACATATGCATGCAGAAGTGATAATAAGAAGCCGTAACATGCACCAGTTTAGGCATATGCTTTTGTGATCGTATTGGTGCATACATGTGTAGACCCTTTCTACTTACATACATAAATACATATGTACACATATGCACATATAAACATACACACACACACACACACATATATACATATAAACACACACATACACACATACATACATATATACATACACATACATACATGCATGCATGCATGCATACATACACACACATGTATGTATGTGTGCATGTATGTACGTATGTACACATATACGGATATGCATATGTCAACCGTTTTTATCAACAATAGCTACGGCCTTGTGTGTTTATTTATAAGAATAGTTCTATGTCTGCACCTGTGCGTATATGTTCATGCGTATACTCAGGTATTTATATGATATATTTACATTAGTTCCTTATGCACAGATATGCAAATATGTGTGTTTGTCTCTGTTTATGCATGCATGTACAACCATATGCTTATGTGTCTATTTATTTGCATTTATAGGAGGGGAGAAAGAGAGAGAGAAGGAAGAGTGTGTGTGTGTGTGTCTGTGTATTGACATCATTATAAGTGATTTCATTTTGGTACATAGGATGAATGTGTATATGTTTATATAAGTGTATGACACTGTATTTGCAATATGCATTTATACAAACGGGTACCAACATATGGTTGGTGTAGGCATGTATAAAGATGTGTGAATACATTAGAATATGAATATTCCGATATTTGTGTGTGTGTGCACATCTACATACGTATCTATTGGAGTTCAGACATCGACACGAAGCTGAACCTGAACGCAGTACATACATGCATGCATACATACATACATACATACATACATACATAC
>NW_026416320.1:0-250 GCF_001194135.2 Octopus bimaculoides | reverse complement strand
GTACATTTTTCAAGTGATCAAAAACTTACTGTTCCTCATCTCCCCACTTCTAAATAGTTGACTTTTTCGTGAGGCAATAGAGTGGCTCTGCTATACTGGCTAGGTTTGGGATAAACTTTCCATAAAACTGAACTGAACCTAGGAAAGATTTCAAGCTTGATTCGTTCGTTGGACATGGCATCTTTAAGACTGCTTCGACCTTGGATCCCTTAGTGATCCCTTCAGCCGACAAAATGTGTCCAAGGTATTC
>NW_026416319.1:0-790 GCF_001194135.2 Octopus bimaculoides | reverse complement strand
CCATGTATAATTTTCTCTTTTACTTTTACTGGTTTCACCCAGGTTCTGTGGAGGACATTGCCATTAATGTTGTTACTAGTTTATCTCAAATTCATTTTCCGGCGCTCATTTCGGATTTGACTCTGGCGAAGCAGTGAGTGGGGCAAAGCGTTATTCGCATTTCTTGCCGTGATGGAAATGCTTGAATATCAGATAAAACTTTGTCAAAATGTTCCGTGAACATATCCATATCTACACCTCGAGGATCTCTGACGCATTTTTGGCAATGTATGGTAAGGCTTTCAGGTTGGGTACTGGGGTCGATCTAATCGACTGCCCTCTCACCAAAAATTTCGGGCCTTGTGCCTAGAGTAGAAAAGAGCATTGGTCCTTACTCTCCACGGAAAGGATTGTATTTCTGATACTCTGCAGCGGAGTCCAGTCCAAAGGTTGTATAGATTCAATCCGAAACTTTAGTGCTAGGCATTCAGGATCTTCCATGTCTATATATCACTACATATCTTTCGCTTCTTCTCACTAGGCACCCCGTCCTCAGTTCCCTTAGCCTCTCTTTTGTTGCTCATCTGTTACACTGAGGCAATCTTCTTGGTATAATGGCGCTGACTTACCTCCAGTTCTGCTGTTAATTTGGACGCTCGATGGCGACCGTAACTGGAATCAGTTATCTAAGCGACCGAGAACGAATGTACCCTGCAAAAGCAAGATGGCTTCCTTTTCCGTGTTGTAAATGTTCTCAGAATCCAACCAGCCAGTCGCCCCACATTACTGCCCATCTTAGAAATATATATAT
>NW_026416318.1:0-304 GCF_001194135.2 Octopus bimaculoides | reverse complement strand
GTCTTTTAAACAGTTTAATTAACTTTAAACATAACAAGGTTTATAATATTAGTGTATTACAAGTACTTTTATTAGTTCCTAATTAAGTGTATATTATTAGTCACTGGTAATTTAATATCATAAGTTATAGTGGTGATATATTAATGAGCATGTAGTGTTTTATTATTAACTTTTGAATGAGGAAATAATGTATATCACTCATAAAAATATTTTTATCGTGTTTTGTTTCGGAAATAATTTTATAAGGTCTGAAATTTCATTATAGTAGTATCTATGGAAGACCGGTGGGATTATTATTTATATG
>NW_026416317.1:0-321 GCF_001194135.2 Octopus bimaculoides | reverse complement strand
TTTATTTAACAAAAACAATAACAATATTTAATAAAAACATCTTTAAATGATTATTCCGGAGCATATTCTCTATCTACTTTAATGACTGCATTCCATTTGCTCGGCAGCTGGTCGGAATAATCATTTAAGATGTTTTTTAACTGTTGTTTTTTTTAATAAAATTTATTGATAAAAAGCTGCAAAAATTATGCACCGGCCTAATATATTTCGATGTTATATTTTTATTTATATTTATAATTACATGTTTTATAAATTAAACATTTCTCATATATATGTGATAGCTTTATATATACTTATATCCTTTCATAATTTTTCCTAGTG
>NW_026416315.1:0-223 GCF_001194135.2 Octopus bimaculoides | reverse complement strand
TGTTTATTTGTAAACTGCTGCAACTAGAATAAATCAGCTTAGAAATATATATATTCTTGAGTCACTGCCAAAGTAGTTTGAGATTTTCAAGAATGCTCTTGTTCATCTTAAATATTCCAAGTTAACTGGTTTCTGCAAGATATTTGGAACATACGCATACATCTCTCTCTCTATCTCTCTCTCTATCTCTCTCTCTATCTCTCTATCTCTCTCTCTCTCTCTC
>NW_026416314.1:528-954 GCF_001194135.2 Octopus bimaculoides | reverse complement strand
TATATATATATATATGTGTGTGTATGTATGTATGTATGTATGTATATATGCATACATAGATAGATACATATATACATGTATAAATATATATCAGTGTGTATGTGCGTGTGTGTGTGTGTGTGTGTGTGTGAGTGTGTGGTAAGTAGCTTGCTTACCAACCACATGGTTCGAGATTCAGTCCCACTGAATAGTACCGTGGGGAATTGTCTTCTACAATAGCCTCAGGCCGACCAAATCCTTGTGGGTGGATTTGGCAGACGGAAACTGAAAGAAGCCCGTCGTATATATATATATATACATATGTATATATTTGTGTGTCTATGTTTGTTCACCCATCATCGCCTGGCAACCGATGTTGGTGTGTTTACGTCCCCGTAACCTAACGGCCCTACAAAAGAAACCGATAGAATAAATACTAGGTTTAAA
>NW_026416314.1:0-518 GCF_001194135.2 Octopus bimaculoides | reverse complement strand
CTATGATTGTTCACCCATCATCGCCTGGCAACCGATGTTGGTGTGTTTACGTCCCCGTAACCTAACGGCCCTACAAAAGAAACCGATAGAATAAATACTAGGTTTAAAAAGAATAAGTTCTGGGGTCGATTTGTTCGACTAAAGGCGGTGCTCCAGCATGGCCGCAGTCAGATGGCTGAAACAAGTAAAATAGAAGAATATATATGTTATACACACGCACATACACACACACACACACACACACACACATATGCATGTGTATATGTTTAGATATGTATGTATGTATATATGTATGTATATGTGTATATATATATATATTTATATGTGTATCTATCTATCTATTTATCTATCTATCTATCTGTCTGTCTGTCTATCTCTATACATATATACGAGTGAGTAGACAAACGATAGAAGGGTACTAAACACATTTCTTGGGGGTTTTAACCTATGCATGTTTATATATATATACATATATACATACATATATATATGTATGTGTATATATATATATATATATA
>NW_026416313.1:0-606 GCF_001194135.2 Octopus bimaculoides | reverse complement strand
TTTTCTGTATGACGCCAGTTGTGACATGTAATGTGTTCGTTGCCCGAAATTTTTTTTTTTTTTTACCTGAAATGGGCCCTAGAAATCAGCTTTTCCTGTTTCGTGTTCAGTTGCAGAAAGGACTGCAAAGAAGGTAAGACTCCAAAGACAATCAATGATGGTAAACACTACTAGAAGATGCGAACTATTTTGTGTTCTCTGAAGAATTTTCATACATATATCTTACATATTTTTCTTCGTTTTCTACACATTCAGGTTTTCTTTTGTGACAAAGAAATAGCAATGAGCACTGTCCTGCTATTTCTAGCAGAAAATTATTCTCATCTCATTTGCCAACTCGAACATTTTCTCAAGTAACAAAAGTGACATCGAGTATCGTATTATTAGGCTTAATATAACTTCTTCTACGTCTCGTTAAATAGCACGAACCTATGTTTTCGTAGCAAAAGATGACCATGTGTAGCTGACTGCTATTTCAGGCAGAAATTTCTTACTTCCTAATTTTTGCTTTTGGAATAAAAGATGACCATGTATGTTCTTCATCTCATTTGCCAAATTAGTTTATTTTATTTTACTTTATTATTATTATTCTTTTTTTTTTTTTTG
>NW_026416312.1:0-270 GCF_001194135.2 Octopus bimaculoides | reverse complement strand
GTGATGGCACCTGTGCCCAGCGTCGCCTTTCTGGCACTTGTGCTCGCGGCCTGTGTAAGGACTTTCAAGCGAGATCATTGCCAGTGCCCCTAGACTGGCTCTTGTGCGGGTGACACATAAAATACACCATTTTGAGCCTGGCCGTTGCCAGTACCGCCTGACTGGCCTTCGTGCCGATGGCACGTAAAAGCACCCACTACACGCTCTGAGTGGTTGGCACTGGGAAGGGTATCCAGCTGTAGAAACTCTGCCAAATGCTGTGCGTGAGAA
>NW_026416310.1:0-602 GCF_001194135.2 Octopus bimaculoides | reverse complement strand
TTAATCAGAGCATTTATTTATCAATTAAGTACCTTGCAAATAATATTGAGATTTCAAATTTTGGCACAAAGCCAGCAATATCGAGAGAGTGAGTTAGTCGATTATACCGACTCTAGTGCTCAGTTGGCACTTAATTTATCAACCCCGAAAGGAGGAAACGTAAAGTTGACCCCGGTAGCATTTGAAGGCAGAACGTAAAGTAGAAAGAAATGTCACTAAGCATTTTTGTCCGAAGCGGTAATGATTCTGCTGGGTCACCTCCTTAATCTTACAAATAATATTAGTAATATAAATATTGTATCTATAATAGGTTTTGTTTTTGATTTCGTTCGATAGTATATTAGTCAGTTGTCGAAGGAATAATGTTATGATTATAAGTATGTCCCTTAGTTGTAGCTGCGCTCTAGATTAAAATTTTTGATCTCATGAACAAAACTGAGAGTCGTCAAACGGAGGTGATGCATATATTATAATATGGTGAACTCATGATAGTCACTCGTGATAAGTGGAGAGTTTACTGTGAGCTCTGTTTGATTCTTTGAATTCTTATTTTTGTTATTTATGTATGTGTGAATTCTTTTATTTTTTTACTTGTTTCATCA
>NW_026416309.1:0-425 GCF_001194135.2 Octopus bimaculoides | reverse complement strand
GTATTATTAATGTAAAATAAGGAAATGAAACGATACCAGAACACAAAGGAGTGGCTGTGTGGTATGTAGCTTGCTTACCAACATGGTCCCGGGTTCAGTCCCACTACCTAGCACCTTGGGCAAGTGTCTTCTACAATAGCTTCGGGCCGACCAAAGCCTTGTGAGTGGATTTGGTAGACGGAAACTGGAAGAAGCCCGTCGTATATGGATATGTATGTGTGTATATGTTTGTTTGTCTGTTTGTCCCCCCCCCCCCAACATCGCTTGACAACCGATGCTGGTATGTTTATGTCCCTGTAACTTAGTGGTTCGGTAAAAGAGGCCCATAGAATAAGTACTAGGCTTACAAAGAATAAGATCTGGAGTCGATTTGCGCGACTAAAGGCGGTGCTCCAGCCTGGCCGCAGTCAAATGACTGAAACAAG
>NW_026416308.1:0-275 GCF_001194135.2 Octopus bimaculoides | reverse complement strand
GTGCTTGTGCCTCTCCAAGAGAGAGGGATTATTAGTTATACACCATCATACAATACTGGTCATTTTAAATGTGATTTTTACTTTGAGGAAATGTATTATATAATTACTTCTAAACTGGTATTATTAAACTGTAAAAGTACATTTACACTGAAATGTTCTCATAAGTATAGAAGAACATTTAAATATTTCAATACTGAATAACTCATCAATTATAACTGCTTTTCCTAAAACCTAATACACATAATTTTTCTAAAAGTTATTTTAGCATATTTAAT
>NW_026416307.1:0-351 GCF_001194135.2 Octopus bimaculoides | reverse complement strand
CTTCAACATTTAAATTTAATTTGTCAAAATATTTTCGTCGCTTTGAGATCTCGACCTATAGATATGTGTGTGTGTGTGTTTGTGTGTCTGTGTGTCTGTGTGTGTAAATTATCATTTATCTTTTGTTTCAGTCACGTGACGGAAGCCATGTTGGGGAACCGTCTTGGAGAGTTTTAGTCGAACGAAACGACCCCAGTACTTATATATTGTAAGAACTGCTACTTTTTCTATCGGTTTCTTTTACCGAATTACGAAGATACGAGGACGTAAATACACCAAAACGAGATGTCAAGCGGTGATGGGGAGCAAACACGCATAACAACACTGAACACACACACTTATATGTGTGTG
>NW_026416306.1:0-249 GCF_001194135.2 Octopus bimaculoides | reverse complement strand
AGTAAATATATCAATTTATGCTTATATGGATAAATGAAGGCACAGACGCGAGCGGGAGACAGTGGATGTGTGTCTTAGTGTGCATGTGTATGTGTGTGCGTGCGCAATGTGTGCGCATGTGTGTGCGCATGTGCATGTGTGTATGTATGTCAGTATGTTTGTGCCTAAGTACCTGTGTGTATATGTATATTTATCATATATGTATATATAATTTATGCAACATATATATATATATATATATATATATAT
>NW_026416305.1:0-208 GCF_001194135.2 Octopus bimaculoides | reverse complement strand
CCTTTGAGCATTCACTAACGAAATCTAGTGCTCCAATTATTATTGGTATGAATAGGAATTCATAGTCCAGATATAGAAGCTGGAGGTTTCGAAGCAGTTGTCAATAGAAATCCTCTTTTTCTTGGATTTTCAAAGAGATATTTATATCTGCAGGGCAGATATGTGTATGTGTGTATATGTATGTATGTATGTATGTATGTATGTATGT
>NW_026416304.1:0-434 GCF_001194135.2 Octopus bimaculoides | reverse complement strand
ATGGCCAATGTGCAATTATTGATCCCCGACTTTATGGCCAGCGTTCAATTCTTGATCCCTCATTTTATGGCCAGTGTTCAATTATAGGTCCCCGACTTTATGGCCAGTTTTCAACATTTGGTCCCCGTCTTTATGGCCAATGTGCAATTTTAGGTCCCCCGTCTTTATGGCCACTATGCTATTTATAGTCCCCGACTTTATGGCCAGTGTTCAATTTTTGGTCCCCGTCTTTATGGCCACTGTTCAACATTTGGTCCCCGTCTTTACGGCCAATGTGCAATTATTGGTCCCCGACATTATGGCCAGTGTTCAATTTTAGGTCCCTGTCTTTATGGCCACTATGCTATGTATGGTCCCCGACTTTATGGCCAGTGTGCAATGTTCGGTCCCCGTCTTTATGGCCAGTGTGCGATTTTTGGTACCCGACTTTATGG
>NW_026416303.1:0-611 GCF_001194135.2 Octopus bimaculoides | reverse complement strand
GATTGTATCAGCTGGGACCCTCGTCGTCGTAACCGACGGAGTGCTCCTTCTTCCTTCATGTATGCATGTGTTGTGTCGACGCCTCCAGGCGAAGAAGTAGGATCTCCTAAGACATATAAATAGAGGTAGTCTGGCCGTGGTAGGAGTGTTGAGTAGCAGTTGTGTAGCGATTGAGTAGAGATCATCCGAAGGTGCTAGATAGCAGTAGATTGAGACATAACAGTGGCGACGAGGATTTCGTAGCTCACAGCTACTGTGTAGTATTGAGACATAACAGTATGCATGCACGTTTTCCCCTATTATTAATTATTTGGAGTTTTCCTGTAAGGAAATAATTGGTTTCTAACAAAGATACAAAGTTCAAACGTTGAAATGTGGATAGAGAAAAGTCGTACAAATGTGAATTTATAATCTGGATATGAGAAGCTGAGAGTTTCAAAGCAGTTTTCTATAGTTATCCTCTTTCTCTATGACTTTCGAAAAGATATTCACATCAGCAGGGCAGCAGATCTCTATGACGGTACATACATTTTTTTTTGTCTGTCTCAACGATATCCGGTCTGTTATGTATGTATGTATGTATGTATGTATGTATGTGTGTGTATGTATGT
>NW_026416302.1:337-462 GCF_001194135.2 Octopus bimaculoides | reverse complement strand
CTGTTTCTTTTGTCTCTTCATTTATTGTATAATTTTATTATTAGCTTTTAATGTGTAATATTAATATTTTATCCACATGTGCTCACTTTATGCGTATTTCAGTATTATGTATACCTGTCATGTAT
>NW_026416302.1:0-136 GCF_001194135.2 Octopus bimaculoides | reverse complement strand
AATCCGTATCACATATTCCATTCTCCTCCACAACGCAAAGAAAGTGTACAAATATCACAAACAACTTTTGCTATATACGAAAATTATGTAAAATATTAAGACAATGGACGAAAAATATCTATAATAAAATCTTTAT
>NW_026416301.1:454-688 GCF_001194135.2 Octopus bimaculoides | reverse complement strand
GCATGTGTGTAGGTAATTTAATTTATATAAGTTTATGATGTTATAATGTAATGTATATTTATATGTAATGTAAGTATATATGTAATACATATATGTGTGCTTGCATGTGTAATGTGTGCATACTTGTTTGCATGTATGCACGCAATGCAATGTTTGCATACAAGTAATCCATGCAACTACGTAATGTATGTATGAATATGTATGATCTAAAGCATATATATATATATATATATA
>NW_026416301.1:228-399 GCF_001194135.2 Octopus bimaculoides | reverse complement strand
TCGTTTCTCTGTTTGTTTTTTTCGTTGTTCGAAAAAATAGTTCGTTTTCTATGTTTTCGTTTTTATGTTTTCGTTTCTTATTGTGTTCAACGTATTTTTGATGTCCTGTACCCATATATGCATATATATATACATATAGATGTCGGTATGTACATATATGTATGGATATAT
>NW_026416301.1:0-218 GCF_001194135.2 Octopus bimaculoides | reverse complement strand
ATATATATACATATAGATGTCGGTATGTACATATATGTATGGATATATGCTTATATTTATATATCATTTATATTATCATTATTATATATATATACATGCACATGTGCATGCATGCATACATAAAAACATACATTTGATGCATAAACACATGCATGTATACGTGCCCAACGTGCGTACATGTGTACGTATATACATACACACATACATACATACATACA
>NW_026416300.1:0-237 GCF_001194135.2 Octopus bimaculoides | reverse complement strand
AATGATTCATGATTGTTGCCATGTGATGCCCTTATATGACTTTTAAGCTCAGCAAAGCTTTCACACATTTTATTACATACTAGACAACTGTGCTGGCTGGCAAGAGAAATAGGTGTCACCATATGCACTCTCTTAACATGTCTTTTTAGACCTCCAAATAAGAGGCGCTTGTTGTTTATCATGGATCGATTTCTGTGAGAATTTTGATGGCTCACCAGGCCTGCATGACTCAAACAC
>NW_026416299.1:0-270 GCF_001194135.2 Octopus bimaculoides | reverse complement strand
CACACACACACACACACACACATTTATACATTCTTTTATTCTTTTATTTGTTTCAGCCGTTTGACTGCGGCCATGCTGGAGCACCACCTTTAGTCGAGCAAATCGACCCCAGGACTTATTCTTTGTAAGCCTAGTACTTATTCTATCGGCCTCTTTCCCCGAACCGCTAGGTTACGAGGACGTAAACACACCAACATCGTTGTCAAGCCATGATGGGTGGACAATCACAAACACACAAACATACATACATACATACATACATACATACAT
>NW_026416298.1:0-458 GCF_001194135.2 Octopus bimaculoides | reverse complement strand
TGATGATGATGATGATTTGTTAGTTAAATCCAATGCAAAGCTACAAATGTGAGAAGAGGCAACGGTGACATTTATGGTCATGCAAGCCTTTGATATTTCATGTTATCTGTTTATGTGTGTGCAAACATTATGTTGGGAAGATCATACCCTTCTAAGTATTTTGTCTTTTTATGTATATATAAAGGAGACCACTAGGTGGACTGTTAATGTGCTAGAAGAAGATCACATGTCTTCTTTATATATACATATACAATAATCCTTTGAGATCTCAGATATTTTTTCTGAACCTCCTTGATTCTTTTAATGTACTTTGTTCCTTGGTATTAAATTGATATTAATTGATATCCAATTTTTTACCGTAGTGTTTTAATTTTATTTTGTCTTTTTATGTAGAGCTATAACTCTCATAGTGGAGGCGCAATGGCTCAGTGGTTAGGGCAGCGGACTCGCGGTTTCGA
>NW_026416297.1:0-1012 GCF_001194135.2 Octopus bimaculoides | reverse complement strand
TTTTTTCTTCGGATTATGTCAATTATTTCACATTTCTTCCGGCATTCGCCACCCAGTTCGTTGGTAATTTGTTACATCTCATAATTAATATTATGATATCATGCATATTTATTTCGATCTCTATTCTTTATTTACTCTTTCTTACAAGTTCTTTAACTAAACTTCTCTTAATATTCAATTATTATCTATCATATTTATCTCACATATTTCTTAAATTTTTCATCCTTCAGTCACTGTAGGCTTTCGTTTTGGTTATTGAATTCTACAATTGTTCACAAATTATTTTAAATTTGTGTTGTTTTTACCATTCGTAATACTTTTCAATCATAATTTTCTATTATAAGTTTGTTTTCCTTCTCGAACATTTATGATAATCATCTCTTCAAACGCTTTTGGTTTATGCTTTTATTATTTCAATTTTTAAAATAAGGCGGCGAGATAGTAGAATGGTTACTGCGCCGGTCGGAAATGATTAGCGATACTTTGAGCTGGAGTGGTTAGAACCCTTTAGCCAAATTATCTTTCCTTAGATGTTCCGGCTTTTAATGTTCTTGATCCAAATCCCACTAAAGTCAACCTCCACTTTCAGCCTCCACCCCGGGTACATAAAATAAAGTCCTTGTCAAGTCCCAGGATCAATATAATCAACAAACGCCGTCTCCTCAAAACTACTGCGTCATACCTAAATTAGAAACAATTAGCTAATATTTTAATGATTATCTTAAAACAGTCTTCTTTGTATCCTATTTAATATATATGCACCATTGACAGACAAGATACTACGGTTGTTGTCCGAGATGATATCTATTATTGATATGTTGTGTTAGAAAACACCATATATAGTCCCAATTGCTGCTAGTGAGGAAACCAGAACTTGTCTGTCAATGATTTATATAGGTATGGTACTTAGATGGTTGTTTTAATATAATCCTTTCTCTACTATAGCCGCAAGCCCTGACATTTGAGGAGAGGGGGCAGTGAATTAGATCTATCCCAGTACGCAACTAGTACT
>NW_026416296.1:0-445 GCF_001194135.2 Octopus bimaculoides | reverse complement strand
TATATATATATATATATATTTATTTATTTATTTATTTATATATATATATACATAGATATATAATTAATACACGCGTAGTTTTTGTAATTTTAATCCTAATCGTCTTTTAGAATACTAATTCATATTTTTAGGTCGGTATATTGTATACAAACTTTCGTCTCATTTAGGAGTATTATACATCCTTTGATATATTCCGAGCATATTAACAAATTAATTACTTTTTATGTATATGTTAGCACATATAGACCTATAGACATAAACATACACACACGCACATATACACATACATACACAAACATTTTTAAACTTATGTACAGTCATGTTTGCGTGTGTGTTTTGTATTTACATACGTTTCTAATAATTAATTAGTTAATGTTCTACAAAACATTTTCTAAAGAATATATACATACCTACAAATATGTGCATATGCATACATATATATATA
>NW_026416295.1:0-378 GCF_001194135.2 Octopus bimaculoides | reverse complement strand
TACATACGTTTATGGTAGCCGCAAGGCACCGCTTTTGTACAGATTTCTTTATTTTCATTTTCTTTTTCAGTCTTTTGTTGTTATTTCTTTTATTTTTCATGTTTTTTTTTTTTTGGTTTAGTTTTATTTTATTTGTTATGGAAGCTCAGTATGAGATGAAGAATCACACAAATGTAAATGAAATGTAGAAAAGAATCCAAAATTACATGGTTACCTTATCGGAATATCATGATATTTCACAAATTTCTACTTGAACACTACTAAAGATACACTGAAATGGACAAAAATACAGAAAAAAATATTTTTAAAAAGAACATAAGCTGCTGCAAGTGTGTGTGTGAGTGTGTGAGTGTGTGAGTGTGTGAGTGTGTGAGTGTG
>NW_026416294.1:3909-4074 GCF_001194135.2 Octopus bimaculoides | reverse complement strand
TCGATCGTTCGTTCTTACGTACGTACGTTCGTTCGTTCGTTGTTTCGTTGATCCGTTCGTTCATTCGTTCATTCTTTCGTTCGTTCGTTCGATTGTACGTACGTTTGTTCGTTCTTTCATTCGTTCGTCCTTTCATTCTTACGTACATACGTACGTATGAAAGTT
>NW_026416294.1:3746-3879 GCF_001194135.2 Octopus bimaculoides | reverse complement strand
TATGGACATAAAGTACATTCGTTCGTTCTTTTGTTCGCTCGTTCGTTCGTTCGTTCGTATGTACGTTCGTTCTTTCGTTCGTTCGTACGTACGTAGGTAAGTATCTTCGTTCGTTTGTACTTATGTAAGTACG
>NW_026416294.1:2419-2544 GCF_001194135.2 Octopus bimaculoides | reverse complement strand
TCGTTCGTTCGTTCGTTCTTTTGTTCGTTCGATTGTTCGTTCGTAAGTACGTACGTACGTACGTGTGTTCGTTTATTCGATCGTCCATACGTTCGTTAGTTCGTACTTACGTACGTTCGTTCATT
>NW_026416294.1:2029-2145 GCF_001194135.2 Octopus bimaculoides | reverse complement strand
GTGCGTACGTACGTTCGTTCGTACGTACGGACTTTCGTTCGTTCGTTCGTACGTACGGACTTTCGTTCGTTCGTTTCACTCGTTCGTTTCACTCGTTCGTTCGTTCTTACGTACGA
>NW_026416294.1:391-522 GCF_001194135.2 Octopus bimaculoides | reverse complement strand
CGTACGTATGGACGTACGTTCGTTCGTTCGTATGTACGTTCGTTCGATCGATCGTTCGTCCGTACGTACGTAGGTACGTATGTTCGTTCGTTTGTACTTAGGTAGTACGTTCTTTCGTTCGTTCGTTCGTT
>NW_026416294.1:0-237 GCF_001194135.2 Octopus bimaculoides | reverse complement strand
TTCTTTTGTTCGTTCTTTAGTTCGTTCGTTCGTACGTACATACTTACGTTTGTACGCACGTTCGTTCTTCCGTTCGTTCGTTCGTACATACGCACGTAAGTACGTACGTTTATTCATTCGTTCATTCGTTCGTTCCTTCGTTCGTTCGTACGTACGTACGTTCGTTTGTTCGTACGTACGTACGTTCGTTCGTACTTTCGTTCGTTCATCTTGTTCGTTCGCTCCTTCGTACGTACG
>NW_026416293.1:2450-5545 GCF_001194135.2 Octopus bimaculoides | reverse complement strand
AAAATTTAAATCTATACCACACTCTTTTAACGTTATCCGGTCTAATATGAGTTTCTTTCTGTTTATATAATTCCAATAGGGGAGGTAACTCCTTGCCATATTCTATGACTATTACAATTATTACTAATAATTACTAAAAATTACTAAAATTTCTCTTATTTATTATTAATCATTCAAGACACATAAATTATATTATCTTAGGGGCCACTGCAAAACCCACAATTACTACTGGCAAATTGTACATTGATATGTCTGCCTTAAAATCCAATATTATACTACATAGTACTATAAATTATGAGCCATAAATAAATCATAAATAATTAAAAAAATTTAATTGCAATAGGAATAATTACTTCTAGGAGTTTTTTTCCAAAACCCACATGTGTTATATTTAAGTTATATTTTAACATATTAATATTGTCTGCTATAGGATCTAATATTATATTCTATGGACTCCAATTATAAACAATTCTCACCTTAATGGAGATCCACAGTGTGCCATCCTATCTCTAGTATTTTATTCAAGACCTACAATTATTATTGTCAAGTTATACACTTATATAGCTTGCTTTAAGATCTAATAACACACCATATTGTACAATACTGTACTACAAGTTATAATTAACTCTTCATTATAATTAATCCATACTAAATTGTGCCTAGATGTTAATGGCAAAATTCCAGCCGCTACTTGTAACTTTAATATTTAAATATTTAAATATGGCCTGCCTTCATATCCAATATTATTATTATTATTTTATGTTTGACTTTTGTTTTGCATTTGTACAAGAATGATTGACCCTCTTCTGTTGTCCAGTCTGGGACGGAAAAGTAGCAATCTTTCATTCATTTTGGCAATTTCATGGCAATATGCTATAGTGGATGAGCCCAGCAGTACACCACCAAACAATCACCATAACCTTCTTTTGGAAGAGCTCGGGTTTAGGGAATGTTTTCGGTGCTTCATTTTAGTCCAACCGCTGCGAAGGGTGTTTTCTTTTTATTGTACAGAATCCACTTTTCATTGCAAGTTACAATACTGTCGAGAAATGGAACGGGCTGGTTACAGAGAAGAAGCGACGAGCAAATTTCATATTTGTGCATTTTCTGAGTTTCATTCAAATCGTGTGGTACCCATATGTCGAGCTTTTTTGGATTTTCCGATCGCATGCAAATGGTTGCAGGCAGTTTTCTGGCTAACTTGAAGTTCTTTTGTCAGTTCTCAAGTGGTCTTATGTGGATCTTTCTCAATGAGAGTCTTTAATTGACTGTCATCGATGACAGATAAGCATCCACTACACTCACGATCTTCAAGGCTCAGGTCTCCATTGCGAAATTGTTTCAACCATTTTCGAGCTGACCACTCACTGGTCATTTCCTCACCAAACGTTTCGCTGATATCGCGAGCAGTTTCAGTTGCTTTACGTGAAGTTGAATAGCAAAATATCGCGATTTAACTGTTCCATTTTAGATTATTGTAATAACGGTGAAAAAAAATATCAATGTTAATTTATTGATGCATTTGGGCAAGTCTACGACTGTATTATCAGTCAATAGCAAAAAAATGTTTAAAAAAATTCAAAACTCATCAAATTCCGGTACAAATTCTTCATGGTTAAAAACGTTGCTTACTTTTTACTGAGCCTGATGTATGTATGTATGTATGTATGTATGTATGTATGTATGTATGTATGTATGTATGTATGTATGTGTGTATGTATGTATGTATGTATGTATGTTTGTGTGTGTGTATGTATATATGTTCATCTATACACACACACACATATATGTACATCTACCTATTCATACATATGTATATATACATATACACACACACATATGTGTATATATATATATACATACGTACATACATGCATACATACACTAACATACATGTATGTGAGGCAGTGTGAGTGTGTATTATATATTTTATAACACATTGTGTGATACAGTTTCTACTGGCATTGTGTCCAATGAAGATAGGATTATAATTATTATAATTATAATTATTATTATTATTATTATTATTATTATTATTATTATTATTATTATTATTATTATTATTATTATTATTATTATTATTATTATTATTATTATTATTATTATTATTATTATTATTATTAATTCTACGTTCTGATTTTGAATGCATCATGTTGCTGTTGTTGAAGTTTTCCTTTCTTACCCATGCTTTTATCTATTATTTATCTTTATTTATTTTTTTTGTTTAAATCTACGCTTTGCCACTATTTATAATGAAGGGAGCCATAATTTTTGGAACACCTTTTGATTGGATTCCGATTAAAAATGAAACATTTTCAACCATCTATGTATTGGTATATTTAAAACAATATAACTGTGTATATATGTGTGTGTGTGTGTGTGTGTGTGTGTATTAATATTTGACTACTAGTGCATATATGTAATTATCTATCTATCTATCTATCTATCTATCTATCTATCTATCTATCTATCTATCTATCTATCTATCTATCTATCTACATTTAAATATATTATATAATGTACGCGAATATGTAACACTATATACATATCTACAACTATCTTTGTGTTATTACCTTCACACCCGCAACCTTTGTTTCTGTGTGTGTGTGCGCATGTGTATGTATGTGTGTGTATATATATATATATATATATATATATATATATATATATATATATATATATACGCGCTCGCACACGCACACACATATTTATATCATATGTGCACAGACATACATATATACATATGTATGTATGTATGTATGTATGTATGCATGCATGCATGTATGTATGTATGTATGTATGTATGTATGTGTGTATGTATGTACCTATATAGGCAAATGATATGTGCCTGCTATGGAGAGAGAGAGAGAAAGAGATAAAGAGAAGGAGAGAAAGGGAGAGAGGGAGAAAATGATTTAGGTATATATAGGCATATATATCTTTCCATATATGTATATATGTATGTATGTATGTATGTATATATGTATGTATGCATGCATGTATGTATGTATGTATGTATGTATGTATGTATGTATGTATCTATCTATCTATCTATCTATCTATCTATCTATCTATCTATCTATCTATCTATATAT
>NW_026416293.1:0-400 GCF_001194135.2 Octopus bimaculoides | reverse complement strand
TATATATATATATATATATATATATATATATGTATATATATATATATGTATATATATATCTATCTATATCTATATATATATATCTGTATACATATATGCATTCAATATATACACATGTGTATGCGCATATATATGTATGTGTGTGTGTGTGTTTGTGTGTGTGTGTGTATACATCGTATGTATCTATATAAATATAAATGTAAATGAAAATCATGTATCCTTATATATTTACATATATATGAGTATATATCTATCTAAATAATCATTTATATATATATAAATATATATACATATATGCATATATGTATATACGCATACATATACATATACACATACATAGAAGGATATACATATATATACATGCATACATATATATACACACACACACACACACACACAC
>NW_026416292.1:0-292 GCF_001194135.2 Octopus bimaculoides | reverse complement strand
CTCCGCCGTCCTCAAACGACTACAAACCCCAGACCCTAACACCCCTAAAACACCCCTAATCCATACATCACCCTTTATTGAATGTCATTAATAAAACAAAAGCATTCTTTGCAGACCCCTTAAATCTATTTTACTAAGTAGGGGAACACTTCTCTCTACCCCCACCTTCACTACAAGTCAATGTTATAGTAGTAGTAGTAGTAGTAGTAGTAGTAGAGGCGTTGGTAGTCGTCGTTGTACTAGTAGTGGTAGTAGTGGTAGCATCTGTGGTGGGGGTTGTAGTAGAGGTGGT
>NW_026416291.1:0-371 GCF_001194135.2 Octopus bimaculoides | reverse complement strand
TGTGTGTATTTGTGCATATATATTTATGAACAGTATGTATGACAACTAAATGTGTATGTTTGTGACCTCATTAGTGAATAGACTTCCTGGCAGATACCTCCATCATTAACACAATGTTATGGAATTATTTCATACTAAAATGACCACTCCAAAAAATTCCATTTCTTCACTCTTGATTTACGTAGTTCTCCTTCCCCACGGCATTTTTGTGTGTGTGCATGTATGAATATATTTGAATGAATACATGTATATACGTGTTTGTGTTTCCCTGCATGTATGTATGTGTAAGGTCCTATGGTTTTTTGTGTGTACGTGTGTATGTGTGTATATATATGTGTGTGTGTTTACGTCTTTCTATATGCGTATTTATG
>NW_026416290.1:0-344 GCF_001194135.2 Octopus bimaculoides | reverse complement strand
GAGCGTGGACACACACATACACACACACACACATATATATATATATATATATGTATACGAAGGGCTTCTTTGAATTTCAGTTTATCTTACATGAATTAGATTGCAGTGATCGTAGTAAAAGATTCAGTAGTTTTTTTTATCATTTCAAATTGGAAATCGACCTTAAAAGACAAATCGAAAAATTCCAAGACCATTTATTGATAAAAGTAGCTATAATTCTATTATATCGAATTATATTTTGGCACAATACTGAAGACGTTTTCGTTGCCATAGCAATCTCATTAAGCTTTTCAGATATCTACTTCTCTAATATACTCACATACGCATGTACATAAATTATATAT
>NW_026416289.1:0-603 GCF_001194135.2 Octopus bimaculoides | reverse complement strand
TGAGTGTGTGCTGTGTGTGTATGGGAGGTATGTGTGTGTCTGTATATATGTGTTTGCGTGTATGTGTGTGTCTGTATATATGAGTGTGCATGTGTCCAAGTGTGTGTGTGCGTGTGTATTTTGTATGTGTGCATATGTATGCGTATGTTTATGTGTGTTTGTGCATGTGTGTGTGAACGAAGGGTTGTGTAGGGGGTATAGGTGCGTTTTTTTGCGTGTGTATGCATGTATGTGTGTGTATGTATGTAGCTGTGTGGGCGTGTGTATGTGTGTGCGTATGCGGGTGTGTATACGTGTATGCGTGGGATTGTGAGTGTTAGGTATGTGTACGCTTGTGTGTGCGTGTGTGTCTATGTGTATGTGTGTGTGCGTGTATGTATATGTATGTGTATGTGTGTGTATGTGAATTTGTGTATGCGTGTGTACGTGGGTTGTGTGTGGGTTTTGTGTAGGCGTACCTGTGAGTATATGCATGTATGCGTTTACGAGCGTGTGTGCATGTATGTGCGTGTGTGTTTGTACCCATGTGTGTGAAATTGTATGCGTGTCTTTATGTGTAATGTGTGTTTTGGAGGTATATGTGTGTATATACGCTAGTGTGTG
>NW_026416288.1:239-443 GCF_001194135.2 Octopus bimaculoides | reverse complement strand
ATGTATGTATGTATGTATGTATGTATGTATGCCATTATTTAGTTTTATTTCAAGATTTCTTGTCAATAGAGAAGGAGCCAGTTTCTAGCCTAGATCCAAGGCTCTTTCATTGGAATTTCAACACCAACAACAGGTTATGTATGTATGTATGTATGTATGTATGTATACTTGTATGCACGTATGTGTATGTGTGTATATATGTAT
>NW_026416288.1:0-221 GCF_001194135.2 Octopus bimaculoides | reverse complement strand
TGTATGTATGTATGTATGTATTATGTATGCATGTATGTATGTATGCATGCTTGTATGTATGTATATATATAATGTATATATGTAATGTATGTATGTATGTATGTATGTACGTATGTATGTATGCGCGGTTGTATACATTCGTATGTCATTATGTTGGCGTATGAAGCAGCAGGAGATACGATAGTTTAACCAAAAGAACCGGCTATTGCAAGCAAAAATAA
>NW_026416287.1:0-459 GCF_001194135.2 Octopus bimaculoides | reverse complement strand
TATATATATACACACATACATATATATATATCTGTATACATGAACGTGGGCATAGTCTATATATACTCGTTCTCTATATATATCTTTCTCTCATATCGCTCTATTTTTCACTTTATCATGAGATAATGAATTTTTGTTATATATTTCCATACAGTTTCTCAACACAAATCGAACATTATTATATTATTAATGGCTTTTACCTATCATCAAATATTGCAAAACACATCAATCAGACGAAATTGTATGATGATTAATTAGCTAAGTGTTTGATGAGAGTAATTATTTTAGATTTTACGTTTAGAAATATTAATTATGTTCAAACATACCGTTTGAAAAACAATTGAAAAAAAAATGACAAAATACAAGCGGTCAGTTATTATTATCAAAATTGAAAAACAAAACAATATAAACAATATACACAGAAAAGTTTATACATTATAATGAATGCAATCATAATTT
>NW_026416286.1:0-417 GCF_001194135.2 Octopus bimaculoides | reverse complement strand
GGTGTAAAACAATGCAATCTTCTCATCAGGGAAAGAAAGAAACCAAACATGATGAAAGGAACGCTGGCAATTAAAAAAAACAAAAAACAAACCGTTAGTAGATATAACGTCAAAGGTAATTTATAGAAAGAGGAGGAGACGGAAAGAAATGAGCAGAAAACTAATAGTGGAGAGATATAGAGCGATAGGTGAATAGGAATAAAGCTCAAAGGCTTGGTAGTAGATATATTTAGTGGAAGTGAAATGTAAGAAGACAGTCAAAGATCGAATTTTATAGAATAGCAGAAATCACTGATAGGAACTAAAGGTATGTTTTTGCCAATGTTTGCAACGATAAACACGTTCTATAAACGTGTTTAAGAGGACGGGATGAAATACATTTCACTGTTACAAAGCGAACAAAAAGATTTACCTTTA
>NW_026416285.1:0-471 GCF_001194135.2 Octopus bimaculoides | reverse complement strand
CAGCATGGCCACAGTCAAATGACTGAAACAAGTAAAAGAATAAAAGAGTCTTGTGACCAAATTTCTGGCAAAATTCATTGCCTATGATTCAATTATTTTTCAAATAACCAAACATTTAAAGGGATTGAGTGAAATAATTAACCTTTTTTTATTTTTTATTAATTAACAAATTAAATTGATATGAATTTATCAAATGGTTCTTATGTGAAATTTAGACAGTGGGGATTAATTTAAATATGAACACTTTAAAATAGGCAGGTTTTATATCAATGAGCCTGGAGTGTTCCCAGGTTGGTTGGCATAAAAATGTTTATAGAATTCATGGTGAGTTGGTCAAATCATCTGAGTGTTGGGTAAAACAGCTTGCAGTATTTACATTCGATGGATATTTGTCCTCATCTTGTTTGCTGTTAATACCTTCTTTTGGCTGATATACCCTCCAGCCTTCTTCGGGTGTCTTGGGGAAATTTC
>NW_026416284.1:0-506 GCF_001194135.2 Octopus bimaculoides | reverse complement strand
TAATAATAATAATAATAATAATAATAATAATAATAATAATAATGGCAGTGCTTGGTAATGCAGTGAAAGCATATGATACAAATAAGACTACTGAAGAATAATAATAATGTATCAGTTTAATTCTAGAATAAAACCAAAATGACACAGTCGGAGAAAGAGATAAACAATAAACCCATCAGAATAATAGTTACATTAGAAACACGTAGACAGAACAGTGTAGTAATGAGCACCAGTTAATACACCTGTACATTGTTTTACATAGTATGTATGCAATGATGAACAACAAGAATTAGATATGCCTGTATAGTGATGGTGGTGAGGTAAGGCTTCAATATGTTATCATCAGTGCAATAGGACGTCTCTATGAGCAAAGTCTCTTCATTCACATCTGCAATAGTTCAACAGGTCATTGAGGGTTAGTCTTCTATAACAGGGGTTTTCAAACTGTGGTCCGTTGACAGCAAATACTTTTTATGGGCAATTTGATTTTATACATGTTTTTTAAT
>NW_026416283.1:0-376 GCF_001194135.2 Octopus bimaculoides | reverse complement strand
CTTTGTTACTATGGCAACAGTCCGGATACTTATTGATCAGACCTCGTATATAAACAGCTTGTTTTACCCCCAGTTTTATATTTAAGATTCAGCCAATAAGCAACAAAAGGGAGACATTCAAATGCATGCTCATACATATACTATTGTTGGAAATGATTATTAGATGTGATACACACTACTGTGTTTGGCATTAGGAAGGACATCCAGTTGTAGAAACCATGCCAAAGCTGACATTGAAGCTCAATGTAGTCCTGCAGCTCACCAATTCCTATCAAGCCACCTAACCCATGCTAGCATGGAAGATGGACATTAAATGATAATGATGGCAGTGATGGTGATGTGTGTGTGTGTGAGAATTAGCAGCATACCAAATTAA
>NW_026416282.1:0-501 GCF_001194135.2 Octopus bimaculoides | reverse complement strand
AGGCTTGAACTGGTAGTCTACCCTGCACCTCAGCTTAGGTAGGCTTGAACAAGTGGTAATCATGTTTGAATTACAGAGATCCATAGAACAAAGTTGGTCTAAAGTGTCACATCAACCGAGAAGTTAAATCTTCCCCGAATAGGAAACGAATTTGCACTAAATAACTCTCACAAACATGCGCAAAATATGCTAACATTTCAGTGATCAGAGCCAATGTAGACTACTTCCCGTACAGTAATTTTGGTTGTATGTATCACTTAAGCCTATTATCACCATATTTCCGTTCAATAACATTGTCTTTTGTTTCAATTAATCTTTTAAATAATCAAAGATTGAATAAAATAACTATATCTTACAGTCTAGTATTTAGAATAAATTACTTTCTACGAGAGACACAAGGCCCGAAATTTTTCATCGAGTAGTCGATAACATCAACTCTAGCAATTATTTGATCGACCCACGAAAGGATGAAATTTGACCCATAGCGATATATGAACCCAG
>NW_026416281.1:0-233 GCF_001194135.2 Octopus bimaculoides | reverse complement strand
GTGTGTGTGTATGTATATGTATATATATATATATACCTTTTGCTCAGCTTGTAAGTATGTATCTAAACTCTGTACGACTTTCTTCTTTCTTTCTTCTTTTCTTTTTCTCGCTCCCCCTCTCTCACATTTCTTGGCATTCTCTTTCTTTAATCTTCCTACTTTCTTCTGTTATCTCCCCTGTACCTTTCCTTCAATCCCTCCTCTCTCTCTCTCTCTCTCTCTCTCTCTCTCTC
>NW_026416280.1:0-402 GCF_001194135.2 Octopus bimaculoides | reverse complement strand
TTGTTCATGTGAGAGATCAAGTTATTGACCAATTAGTAACCAGACTTCATCTGATAGATCATCCTAGATCCTTCTGGAATGTCCCTGTACAAGGGTTGTATAAAGGCTTGTTTTTAGCACCAATTTTCAGTGTGTGACAACCCATGGTCCACACCACATCCTCCTGTGTCGTTACAATAATCATTATAATGACTCTTGCTCAACCTGGATGTGTCAATATGGTTGGCTGATGTGAATCTAATGTGCACAGTTTCTCCTATTTCGGTAAGCTTCAGTTCAAAGCCTTTGTTACCAACTATTTATGGATGCTGCCAAATCATTCTTTCAATTGTGCTGACTTGTTGTGGAAGTTTTCTAATTCATCACCAACCTCACTATTACTTGTGCAGTGAAATATAAGTT
>NW_026416279.1:0-478 GCF_001194135.2 Octopus bimaculoides | reverse complement strand
TATGTGTATTCAATACGCTGGTAAAATTCAATATTCATCTGTAATGCGGCAAATATTGTGACGTATGTATGTCTCTGTGTGTGTGTATGCATGCATATATGTGTGTATATAGGCATGTATGTATTTATACATGTATGCATGTATGTATATGTGTGTATGTACGTATGTATGTTTGTACGTTATGTAGCTGCGTATATATGTAGAATGTATGTGTGTATGTACTACGTATGTAGCATCTATATATGTATGTATTTACGTCTATATATATATGTATGCGTGGTTATACGTACCCTCTACGTGTATATTAATTTACGCATCGGTTACGTACGTTAACAGGCATACAATTGAAACGTTCAAATATATATATATATCTGTGTGTATGTAGTTTTATCATTCATTATGTAAGCATATATGTATGTACGTTTTATGTATGCATGTAAATATATGTGTCTGTGTCTATGTATATATATATATATAT
>NW_026416278.1:149-264 GCF_001194135.2 Octopus bimaculoides | reverse complement strand
ACCAACCTCTGGGATTCGAAATCCTGAACACAAGGTCAGGGGCAAAATGATCTAATCACAAGATTACTCATGTTTTCAAAGTCTGTGTGGGTGTGGCTGTGTTCGTGTGTGTTTT
>NW_026416278.1:0-139 GCF_001194135.2 Octopus bimaculoides | reverse complement strand
GTGGGTGTGGCTGTGTTCGTGTGTGTTTTTGACAATTTAACAAGAAAACTGGTTTGGCTTGTATTTAACAAGATTTAAATGGGTTTTATATAATCTACATACGTAGGTGTCTGTCTGGTGTAAGTATACACACACACAC
>NW_026416277.1:0-738 GCF_001194135.2 Octopus bimaculoides | reverse complement strand
GAGAGAGAGAGAGAGAGAGAGAGAGAGAGAGAAGAGGGGAGGAAAAGAAAGAAAGAGAAAGAGTGAGAGATGGATAGAAAAAGAGCGAATATTTTGTGGAAAAGATATACAAAGGATGTGTGTGTCTGTGAAAGAGAAAGAGAAAGTGTGCATGTAAAAGAGAGAAAGATAGAGAAACGAACTTTCACTGTAATAAGTTAATTTATTCTGCTTTACCTTAGACTAAAACAAAAATGTCGTTTGGGCTCTCAGTCGTAGAACACTTTATGTTGGACGGAGGGACAGATTTAAGGGTTTTGGAACAAAAAAAATGCGAACCAAAATAGGGACTAATGGAATTAATGTGGTAGTGTGAGTGTTGGAACGGTAATGCTACATGTATGATTTTGTGTTTTCCACCATGATGGAGTGACGATTGGTGAGTGAATTTACCTTATAATAGCTGACAAATAAATTGCGAATATGATAAACATTAAGAAATGTTTTCATTATTATTATTATTATTATTATTATTATTATTATTATTATTATTATTATTATTATTATTATTCTACCTCAGATGTGAGAGGTTTATCAAATGTGAGGACTGTGACTGAATATTGTGGCCAACGAGAAACTTATACGGAGAATATGATTTACTGAAAGAACAAATGTTGCAAATATACATAGCACTCTAGTTATAATCTCTAATACAACTATTATTATTATTATTATTATTATTATTATTATTATTATTAT
>NW_026416276.1:0-236 GCF_001194135.2 Octopus bimaculoides | reverse complement strand
TGTTTCAGTCATTTGACTGTGGCCATGCTGGAGCACCGCCTATTTTTTTTTTAATCGAACGAATCGACCTCAGGACTTATTCTTTGCAAGACTAGTACTTTTTCTATCGGTCTTCTTTTCCAAACCGCTAAGTTACCAGGGCGTAAACACACAAAGATCAGTTGCCAAGCGATGGTGGAGGCACAAACACACAAATATATGTATGTATGTATGTATGTATGTATGTATGTATGTAT
>NW_026416275.1:0-216 GCF_001194135.2 Octopus bimaculoides | reverse complement strand
ATATATATATATATATATATATGTATACTCACACACACACACACACACACTATATGTACATATATGTTTGTATATGTATGTGTATGAGTGTTTATGTATCTCTTTATAAATGTATGGGGACATGATGCCTACATTCATCTCTATATGTTTATTCATATGTATATAGAGATACATCTATGTATGTGTGTGTGTGTGTATATATATATATATATATAT
>NW_026416274.1:255-410 GCF_001194135.2 Octopus bimaculoides | reverse complement strand
GTGAATGTAGGGATATTGTATTTGTAAATCCATTGTTTAGGCAGAATGGTCTCACACCATCTGCTTAACCATCCTCTCACACCATCTCTGATGAAGGGATATAATAAATATCCTGGAAACAGCTGTAAGACATTGTATTTATAAATGTTCTATAT
>NW_026416274.1:0-245 GCF_001194135.2 Octopus bimaculoides | reverse complement strand
TAAATATCCTGGAAACAGCTGTAAGACATTGTATTTATAAATGTTCTATATTATACACAGCCTTAGTCTTTTATCTCATTACGAAAAGTAAATCTCTATATACACACGCTGATATATGACCTACGTTGGACCCCTTATTCGCATAACCACCGAACCTGGAGCTTAACTGTGGTCTATCCATAGTGCTTACTCAGTATTACCTGAAACCTCTGCGTCTAATTGACACCACTATCGCTCATAACCTA
>NW_026416273.1:0-388 GCF_001194135.2 Octopus bimaculoides | reverse complement strand
TTCATTATGCCGTCTCCTTACGACTCCCCCTCTCTCTCTCTCTCTCTCTCTCACAGCTTGCTCATGTCATCCACTCTCTCCTAACTTCTCTTTGTCCCATTCTGTCTCTTTTCTCCCCCTTTGTCTGCGTCTGTCTGTCTGTCTCTCCCCCATTCTCTCCCCACCATTTTGTCTCTAGTTATTTCTACATTGTCTATCTGTCCCTCCCTCTCTCTCTCTTTGTCTCTTTCCTTCTATCTACATTGGCTCTATCTATCTTTCTATCTACATTGTATGGATGTGGGTGTGTGTACGCACCCATATCTTTCTGTCTCTATGTCTGTCTGTCTCTCAATTGTTTCCATCTCTCTCTCTGTCTGTCTCTCTCTCTCTCTCTCTCTCTCTCTCT
>NW_026416272.1:0-379 GCF_001194135.2 Octopus bimaculoides | reverse complement strand
ATATATATATATATATATATATATATATATAAATCTTTCTATCTGCCTGCCTCTCTGTTTTATTGTCTTTCTGTTTTAGATCTGTGCCTCTATCTGTCTATGTATCTTATTGCCTGTCTGCTGTCGATTTATCTATCTGTCTGTCTCTTCTTTCCTACTGTTTTTGTCTATATATCTATTCATCTTCTCTCTGTGGTAAAAGTGAATATTCAGTAAGCACCGATGCTTGTTTCAGTTATATTCGCAACGAATAAGTGAACTTAAATTCACTTATTCGTTGAGATCGGAGAATTTTAAGCTGATAAGTAGGCCTTTATCTGTTTCCGTCATTTCTAATCTTTCTATATATTTGTCTATCTATCTCTTTCTTTCTCCCTCA
>NW_026416271.1:0-625 GCF_001194135.2 Octopus bimaculoides | reverse complement strand
CTGAAATTGTTGAGAGGTTCTTTAATTTGCAGTGCTAAGTTCAAAAGCTCATGTATGTACAATATTGAGAGTAGTGGCCTTTGCCAAATTGACTTGCTTAATATACCTTACTTCAGTCTTCGGTGAATTATAGAACTCATCTCATTGCATGTGTTTTAATGACCACTTTCCCTAGCAGGGCTCATTACAGCATTCTCCATTTTGTCCTATCCTCTGTAGGCCCCTCATCAACCTTTTTGCCCTTATTTCTTCCTTTATCATCTTCATCTGTATCTTTCTAAGTCTTCCTCCACTTCCATTCACTTTCAATTTTAACACCTCTTACCCAGTGACTTCTAATCCTTTTTGTTAGCAAATGACTTATCTATTTCATCCCATTTCTTTTCACCACTTCCAACAGTGACTCTAGACCTAGCATTCTCTACATTTCCTTGTTTGACATTTCTTACTCTCTTTCAGTGATACTCTGCATGTCAATTCGAACCATTTTCATTCAATTTTTCTTGTCCTCACTGCTGCTCTGCATTCATGTTTCTCTTCTATAAATCATAGCACTTCTCACACATACTGCATACACTTTTCACTTCAGTTTTGACATCACTCCCTTTCTGATTAGAATGTTACA
>NW_026416270.1:0-543 GCF_001194135.2 Octopus bimaculoides | reverse complement strand
GTGTATGTATCTAGAAGAATTTGACTGTGATCAACTCTGCAAAGGTTTGGATTCCGCCGGACTGAAAATTTCTAAGACCCATTACATGACCCCACGACTTGGAAAAACTTCATGGTCATTGTACTACTTATTTGTAGTTGCTTTATGAGCAAGGTCTGGACGAACCAGCAACACCCAACTGACATATAATAATTTCCACGTGAAACATTTGACTTTGCAGTGAGCACATCAGTGTATCTTGAAACTGATCCGTGACTTCTTTTAGTCGTCCTTCAACTCCATTCAACGAATATTTACGGTCAATGAGGGGGCCCTCTTCATGGCCAGTCGATCACGTATAGGTTCTGCATGAAAAATATCTTGTAAGATATTCTACTTGGCCGTCACTCGTGACCAAGTGTGACGTAATAACAACAAAGGGTTCTTTACTTCAAATATAATGAAGAATCTTCAACGATGTTTTGCCTTTTTTCTATTTTGTAGCCCGAAGGTGCTAGTGGAGGTGCAATGGCCCAGTGGTTAGGGCAGCGGACTCGCGGTCAT
>NW_026416269.1:0-266 GCF_001194135.2 Octopus bimaculoides | reverse complement strand
AATAATAATAATAATAATAATAATAATAATTTCAAATTTTGGCACAAGGTTAGTAATTTTGGGTGTGGGGCCTAAATAGATTGCATCGATCCCAGTATTTCACTGGTACTTAATTTATCGACCTCGAAAGGATGAAAGCCAAAGTCGACCTCTACGGGATTTGAAATCAGAACGTAAAGCATGTCCTCCAGTGTGCTAACGATTCTTTCAGCTCGCAATCTGAATAATAATAATAATAATAATAATAATAATAATAATAATAATAA
>NW_026416268.1:0-496 GCF_001194135.2 Octopus bimaculoides | reverse complement strand
TCACATCATAAGCTTTGATACTTGGTTCTTAATTATCGTGGGAGACATTCGACATCCAAGTACCAATCTCAAAATCCTAGCTGTCCACCACAGAGCAGTTTTGGGGGGTTTGCTCTTCTCTCCTGTCGATTCCGATTTCTCTGACATATTTCTTGAACTTGGTTCTTGGTTCTCCGCCCCCCCCCTACAACTACTAGAATGACAGACACTTTCCTCATAGTCTACATTCTTGCAATTTCCTGTTTTAGTATTCTCTGTACTTGTCAATCTTTTCTAGTTCTTTGTCACTTATACATGCATCCTCAGGTATTGCAATATCTATAATCTTAGTTACCACAACATATATTTATCTGCCATAACAATATCTGGTCTCCGAGCATCGTTGAAAGAGTAACATTGAATTGTAAAATCCCACAGTATGTCTTGTTCTCGGTGACTGCTCATAGCTCATTATTATTATCATTATTATTATCATTATTATTATTATTATTATTAT
>NW_026416267.1:0-213 GCF_001194135.2 Octopus bimaculoides | reverse complement strand
TTTGGATAATTCACCTCTGGAAACATGGGTGTTTCATTCATCATCCTTAATGAACCCTTATTCAAGGAATCTTTTGAGTGGGATGGGCTACTGGAATTGAAGAAAATTCTAATTGGGTTCCAGCTGCAAGGTCATGCGCTGTTTATCTTGATATGAGATCACCATGACACGCACATGATTGTGATGCATGTGCCTGGTGTACCCTTATCAGAC
>NW_026416266.1:0-270 GCF_001194135.2 Octopus bimaculoides | reverse complement strand
GGACCGGAAATGAATCACACACGTCAGAAATTATATTGAACTTAAGTTTATTTAAATGTTCATTTTTCGACATTCAGGCTGGAGGTGAGTACAGAAGTGACATGAAATACTAACGAGGTCAGCACTGTCTTCAGCTTTTCAGGGTTAATCAGATAAATTTTCTGTCAAATTACTCTCCCTTTAAAATAGCTAGTATGTACTAAAATTAGAAAGAATTATTAGGCTGTGAGCTGGCAGAAACGTTAGCACGCCGGGCGAAATGCTTAGCGG
>NW_026416265.1:0-478 GCF_001194135.2 Octopus bimaculoides | reverse complement strand
CATATATATATATATATATACGTACATATATTTATGTATACGTCCTTTTTTATTTATCTATATATGTAATTTTTATACATATGCATTTATAGTTGCATAATTATTGTTTATGTCTTCTACATTCAGATGACACTGGCTGACATCATGTGTTACAGCGCTCTAGAAAGCCCAATGCTGGAAGATTCAAATTTTCTACACAGTTACCCAAAACTTCAGAGTTTAAGAAACCGTGTCAAGAATCAACCGAATATCAACAACTATTTGAAAATGAGGAATTGTACAGAATTCTAAGAAGCAATTTCCAACTCACCAACGTAACATATTCTAAGATGTCATTAGAGTAATTGTTGGTGATATCCATACATTTAATGTGGTAATTCAATAATTATGACAGAAAAAGAAGAAAACAATTGTATCTTTGATGTTGATGGTACTCAATGTGATATACATATGTATATATATGTATATACATATATAT
>NW_026416264.1:0-229 GCF_001194135.2 Octopus bimaculoides | reverse complement strand
TTGGACTGTGGTGATCTTTTTTGTATAGTGCCGCTGAACTGCCTCGAGTTTTGCTGTCCGTGTGTTTGTTGTTGTCACAGATTACGTATGTATGGTTGTGTGTTTTTACGTATCTATGTTATGAAAAATAGGTAAAGAATACTGATAGGAAAGTTTAATCTATCACTTTGTATGTACTGCTTTCTCTCTCTCTCTCTCTCTCCCTCTTTTACTCTTACTCTCTATATTA
>NW_026416263.1:0-290 GCF_001194135.2 Octopus bimaculoides | reverse complement strand
ATACATACATACATACATACATACATACTTACATACATTTACGTACACTCGTTCAGATGTAAGTTCTCTTTCGCTACACCTCATGTTCAAAAGTCTGTTCACTTCTCTAAATATCTTGAGATACTCCGATATAATATAAACCACCTTCAGCTCTTACACTTTAAATCCGCGTCCACCCTCAAGCACCCACCCTCAAGGAATCTATCAACAACAACCAGAAATCTCAATATATAATCTATCGAAAAATCGTGTGTGTGTGTGTGTGTGTGTGTGTGTGTGTGTGTGTGTGT
>NW_026416262.1:0-208 GCF_001194135.2 Octopus bimaculoides | reverse complement strand
ATATATATATATATATATATATATATATATTTACTGTGGTGTAACTCCTGTTTATGAGGTAGAAACTCCTTGTTATATATATATATATATGCACATATATATATATATAAATATATATATATGCTCATATATATACGTATCTATATATTTATATGTGCACATACACATACATGTGATTCTGTGTATGTATATATGCATACACTCACGC
>NW_026416261.1:0-1128 GCF_001194135.2 Octopus bimaculoides | reverse complement strand
AACTGCACTTCCTTTATCTGCTTCCTTAATCGTAATATCTTCATTATTTTAGAGTTCTATTAGTTCCTTCCATTGTGCAGTGTTAAAGTTTGAGTTAACTGTCTGTTTATGCATGGTGTGGTAAGGGAAGTTCTCGATGTGGTTGCAGAATTCATCTAGATTTTTATTTCTACCTTTGTGTGGGATGTGCTCACTTTTGTTTTTGACTAGTGAGTCATCTTCAGTATTGTGATTGGTTGATGCTTCTGTGAGTCTTAATTTTCTACAGAATTATGTTATACTGTCCTTCACTTCATTTTGGTTGACTCTGCGTGGAGTTGGGGTGAATTTTAGCCCTTTTGAGAGGATGTCTATTTTTATGCTTGAAAGAGGTTTGGTTGAGAGATTGATTATTTTCGGTTTTTCCTGATTACTAGATTCCAGCCTGTGTCCTGGTGTCTCTGGTCTGGGGCTAAAAAATGTTGTTTGTAATTTTGTTTGCATGAGCTGTCTGAACTCAACACCAATTATTCTCCCACGCAAATTCCAGATCAATAAGATGCTCGGGCTGCCACAAAAACTACATAGGGTCCACAGGATTATCGCTCAGACGCAGATGCACTCTGCATCAACAGCAGATTGCATGCCCAGAATATCGAATGATACCTTTTAGTGAGCATATTGATAAATGCGCAAAACAAATGCTACCACAATTTATAATCTTTCCTTTCTATCAATGTGCCATTAGAACACCAACACAAATTAGATTAAATAAGGAAACCTTTTTCATTCAAAAATACAAACCCAAACTTAACCATTGCTAACATATTTAAATAAGGAAATTCATTACCCCATTGAGAGGGAAAAAAATATAGAACAAAACCATGGTAAATTAATCAAATTCTACCACCTCCTAGATTTCGATTATCTCCCTTATACCGGAAGAAATCCCTAATTACCTCCCCCTATCTAGAACTCTTCTTTTCAGACTGGAGCGAACACATGTTACATTGAAGTAGAGAAATTTGAAAAGACAACACGAAACCGGTTATTTCTCCAAATACAATGTTTATTATATACCAACAAAAATTTTATAACGTTTTTCTGACATAATTTAAATATATACTTTAACAATGTAACACAAGCCTT
>NW_026416260.1:0-252 GCF_001194135.2 Octopus bimaculoides | reverse complement strand
TTTCTCAAGACTTAATTTCAATTACAAGGCTAAATGAAGTTGATGGGTCTCAATGGTTCAATGACCTAACTGTCATACTGTTATACAACCTAGGTATACCTTGGGGAAATAACAATCCATGCTAAATTGACTTGCTCTAAATAAATAACATAAAGGTAAATTTGTGAGTTGTAGCCTGACAAGCCAAGCAAATCGATTCATACAAAGTGAAGCGTTATTCCATGAACTCGGAGAAGTACATTTGTGTGAATT
>NW_026416259.1:0-282 GCF_001194135.2 Octopus bimaculoides | reverse complement strand
CGTGCCGATTTATAGTAGCTTACCTTTCGACTTATTTGCCATGAATCCACTTCAAATCTGGGAAGAGGGTATTTTCAGGTTAAAGGAAAGATGGAAACGCATTGTGCAACAAAATGGTTCATATTTGGTTGATTAAAAATGTAATGACCATTTTCCTTTCCTTTAAAAATCGGCACGAACTTTCCGGTCTACCCAAAATATTCAAGACATTAAGATAAAGACAGGGAGTTATAAATCTTTACTCTTTTACTTGTTTCAGTCATTTGACTGCGGCCATGCTGG
>NW_026416258.1:0-257 GCF_001194135.2 Octopus bimaculoides | reverse complement strand
CTAAGCATAGCGCCACCGCCGAACCATCTAGGTACAGCGGTAGAAAACTCTATCCCGTGGAGCTTCGCAGCCAACTTCATCTTCTTTAACCAAGCGACTACATCCGTGTCACCGCAAAACGGTTTGACCATATCGTTCGAAATACGGACTACACTCATCATTTGTTTTGTTTCTTTTACTTTTTTTTTGTTATGAGCCAAAATAGCTTGTAGCGTGATGGAGGAAAAAGACAACAGAAAAAGAAGTAAAAGGGAGAA
>NW_026416257.1:0-439 GCF_001194135.2 Octopus bimaculoides | reverse complement strand
TATATATAAATACATATATATACACACACATATATATATAGGTAGATAGATAGATATATATGTATGTATATATATATTAATGTATGTACGTAGATGCATATATGCATACAAGAAAATATCTATGGTATATATTTTTATTCAATTGTAACAGTTAATATTTTACTTAAAAGCAGCAGAAATATAACAAAAGCTGTTACTCAGAGTTTCACGTTCCTATTCGTCGGACAGTTTTGTTAAAATTGTCCGACGAACGGGAACGTGAAACTTTGAGTAACAGCTTTTGTTATATTTCTGCTGCTTTTAAATAAAGCATATTACTTTACCTTTGGTATTTGAGAACCCTTTTTTCCACCTTGTTAACAGTTTTGTTCGTCGGACAGTTTTGTTAACTGGTATTTGAGTACACTTTTTTCCACCTTGTTTCACATTTATGTGCTTA
>NW_026416256.1:0-489 GCF_001194135.2 Octopus bimaculoides | reverse complement strand
TATATATATATATATATATATATATATATATATATACATACATAGTGCGTATATAACGCTTTTATAAGGGAAATAGTACGAAGAATGCAATATCATGTTTACAGAGAAAACTTTGTGATAGATGACAGACATTTTACAGAAGCTAACAGCTATATATAGATGTTTTCGGTGTTGTATATCGATTAAAATTGGAAAGGCTGTTAACCGAAAACATTAGACTTGCATCACTGAGAAGCAGACAATAATGTAACCTGTTGAGCAATACACACACATACACAAACACACACACGCACACAAACATACTCACACACAGACACACACACACACACACACACACACACAGACACACGTACACCCACATACACATACATTGATACACATGCATACATACACTTGTTCTCGCACATACACACTTATAGGTTTATATATATATATATAATTAAGGGTGAGAGACGGAGGAAGAAAAAGACGTGAATATATATATATATA
>NW_026416255.1:0-259 GCF_001194135.2 Octopus bimaculoides | reverse complement strand
ATATATATATATATATATATATATATATATATATATAAATGAGGGTGTATGTGTGTCTATATGTGTGTGTATAAATATAAGTATGCATGTATGTATGTATATGTATATATATGTATGCATTTATCACTGTATGTGTATATATGTATGTAGATAGATAGATAGATAGATAGATAGATAGATAGATAGATAGATATAAACGTCGGTTTCTCAGCAGTAATGACATATTCTGGTAATAGAAACATACATTCTTTTTAATATA
>NW_026416254.1:0-620 GCF_001194135.2 Octopus bimaculoides | reverse complement strand
GTGTTGAGTAGAGCACTGGTACAGTTTGGGCAAAATGGAAGCAACACGTTGAACGGAGTCCCACCGATAGGGGACAGCATGAAGACATTCGGTATCCCACATACAATTTTCATCCCAAATCATCAGAGACAAGAGAAAAGACTGCGCTACGAAGCTTTTGAACAAGCACAAGCATCCTCTCCAATCGAACATGCTTTGGTTTTTCGCAGATGAGGAAAAATTTCTGCCAGGATCAAATGTTGAACACACAGAACAACAGTTGGCTTGCCGTGTGCCCAAAAGATGTACCGAGAATGATAAAAGTCAAACATCCAGTCAACATCATGGTGTTTGGAGTGATGGCGACGTTATACTTCCATTCATCTTCCCACACCGCCTCACACTCAGCACGGAGGCCTACATCAAGTACCTGGACTGGGTAGTGCTCTGGGTGAAGAGGGTGGGTGCTGGGAGATCCCTATGTCTGGCAACAGAACTCTGCACCATGCTACACAAGCAGGAGAACTCAGTCATGGCTGTCAAACAATTACTGTGACCACATCATCCCTAACATCTGGCCACATAACTCCTCAGACTGCAACCCCTTTGATTATTACGTGTGGGGCGCAGTTGAGCGAGAG
>NW_026416253.1:0-365 GCF_001194135.2 Octopus bimaculoides | reverse complement strand
TACTTTGCTTAAACTAACCAAGTCGTTTCTTGTGAGGTTCTAGTTACCAACACATAAATGGCTTATAAGTCTTTTAAAATTTCTAGCTGAAAATCTTTCCCTATCAGACCATTCTGGATATACGTATTTTCAACAATTCAGTAAAGCAAGATGATTTGGTTTTACTGAAACGAGCTCGATTCGTTCTTGTGCATTCCGCTAACTTTCTAGTGAGATTTATATTGACACCTGTATATTGTCAGTCAATGGGCTGTGGCTACGCTGAGATGCATCAAATGTATTATAATTTCCCCTTTTGGCTCGGTTTATATTTTAATGTTTTTGAATTGTCGAACCTATCTGATTTCTCATCTTTAATTTGAATA
>NW_026416252.1:7505-8663 GCF_001194135.2 Octopus bimaculoides | reverse complement strand
ATATATATATATATATATATATATATATATATGTAGTAAGAAGATTCAGATAGAATCAAGTACTTGAAGAGGTATGCACCAGGTAGAGTCAGGTAATCTCTGTGGTTCCAGCCAATGGCTGGTGAGAGTCGAAATATTGGATAGGATATTTCCGTTGTGTACACAGAGAAAACCAGCCCTATGAGTATTTAACACCTAAGGGGGTGGTCCAAATTACATGTTACTTTGAGTAGTACGTTGTTGGTATACTCTAGGGCAGAGGTACTCAAACATTTTGGGCCCCCCACCTCCGGCTATATAATACCTTCAGCGCCCCACCCTATTTTTAAGTATAAATAAAAATTTTATATTTTATTAATTTATATATACTATGAATCATTTGATATTTATTATAATATTATATAATTTGTATGCAATACTCTAATAATATTATAAATTCATAAGCGTCCCCCAATCCACTGCCTTCCTCCCAATGCCTCCTTCTTCTCTACTTCCCCCTCAGACACCAGCACGCACCTGGACCCTCTCAACGCCCACCGGGAGGAGTTCTTAGTCGGATAAAGTTTGAACTATAGAAATATATTTATATTTCATGTGTTTTTACGAGTTTTACATTAACATACATGCATTCATACATACGTACATACGTACATGCATGCATACATGCATACATACATGTATAGTTACATACACACATACGTACACGGACGCATACATACATACGTACATGCATACGTGCATACATACATACACACGATAGCGCCCACTTTGAGAGCCTATGCTCTAGGGTGTCCGACAAATCGTAAATCTCCCTTGGTGTATTATAATCAAATGAATAAGTACCAAATTAAAAAAGTAAGTCGATTTGTAGTTGATTTGTTCGACTAATCCCTTCCAGGCGGTGCTCCAGCATGGCTGCAGTCCAACGACTGAAACAAATACAAGACAAAGCATGAAACGTAGGAGTTAAACATAAAGAACGATAATTCTCAATTTAAAAACGAAAATTATTTTCCAGGGGAGGCAACTTTGCTTTGTTTGCATGTTGACAAACGACGTACGAATTAAATTTTCTTTTCCTTCTCCGTTGCCAGTTTCTTAACATCGATGAAGAATTCAGGAGTTCCATAGAAAAAATATATGAGAAAAAATAAAGTA
>NW_026416252.1:3666-4909 GCF_001194135.2 Octopus bimaculoides | reverse complement strand
TATATATATATATATATATATATATATATATACGTATGTATGTATGTATGTATGTATGTATGTATGTATGTATGTATATGCATCATGTGTGGGCGTAAGGTCGTGCATATGTGTTTTTTGTGTGTCCATGCGTATGTTTCTAAACTATTGGTGCCAAAAGGCTTCTCATCACCTAATTTAGTTCGATTTTGTCTTTAATTATGAATAAAAAAAAAAAATTAAATTATTTTCTTTTCATAACTCTTTATTTGAATGCTAACTGTTAATATTAAATCAGTCTGACATACATCTGCGTACATAATGCATACCTTTACATACATACATACACACATACATACATACATACATACATGCATAATCATTCATTTACAAATAATTACAACGTGAGAGTGATATGATAGCAACTTAAAAGCCACACATTTGGCATTGAATAAAGTCTATGCTTCATTTCTTAATTATTATTTATATTTTATTAATTACCAAAGTCTATCGATATATATCATCGGTCCGTTCGCCTACACTCTATTTAATGTATCAGTATCAATTTTTTCTGTACTTTGCAAGTTCGCGCTGCACCTTAGAAGTAATGACGTCTATCATGTCCTTGGGTTGGTTAGAGTTTTGTGAATGAAGTTTTGTAACGAATATGATGCAGACTCCCCTCGAGTATAAGTATGTGTATTCCTGTATGTATATGAATATATATGTATACACACACACACGTACACACACACACACGTACACACACACACACGCACACGCACACGCACACACACATACATACATACACATGTATAGGCGCAGGCATGACTTGTAGTAGGAAGCTTATTAACCGACCACATGGTTCCGTGTTCAATCCCACTGCATGACACCATGGGCAAATGTCTTCTACTATAGCCTCAGCTGACCAAAGCCTTGCGAGTGGATTTGGTAGACGGAAACTGAAAGAAGCCCGTCGTATATATATATATATATATATATTTATATATGTATGTACAAGAATAAGGGCAGGGAATCGTCAATTAGTAATAGAATTAATAATTAACAATTTTGCCAAGTAGTTCAGTATGAAAAAACCTTTATCGGTAAAACCATTTATCATCATAAATATACAGGGATTAGCATTGAGTTGCTTCTCCAACATACTGAAAATTTAGAAATAGCAGTCAAAGAACTACTGATTCTAAACTACAAATTTTTCTCTAAACGGATGGCGATATTTATGGCACACATATGTATGTAT
>NW_026416252.1:1065-1530 GCF_001194135.2 Octopus bimaculoides | reverse complement strand
ATATATATATATATATATAAAAGCAGGGATTGGACAAAATAATGGAAACGCCTAGCATCATAGCATCAAAATTTTGAAATATCTATAAAACCGTCAAAAGCTTGTATATTTTTTATGTATTTTTGATTTATTATTAGTGTTGCTTAATATGTTTTGCTAAAATTGCGCTTTCTTTTCAGATGCCATCGGAAAAAGGTAATTAAAATTCATTAAAACGACAGATTTATCGGACTTTCAAAGAGGTCAAATTGTTGGTGCTTGTATAGCAGGTACTAGCGTAATGAAAACAGCCGAAACGTTTGGTGTATTAAGAAGTACTGTTTCGAAAGTAATGACAGCCTTTGAGAAAGAGGGGAAAACATAGTGAAGAAACAAGTGCTCGATCCGCCCCCACTGTAATTAGATACCTGGTTTCAGGCATTAGCAAACGGGTATCTAAAATCTCAGCCAACATAGAGATCTTTA
>NW_026416252.1:0-982 GCF_001194135.2 Octopus bimaculoides | reverse complement strand
GATGCCTTTGCTAGGAGCGGAATTTTTTAGAAGCTTACGTATGTGGACAAACACCAAACACCCTCTCCTCACCCCCTAGAGAATTAGGAAAAGGAAAATAATCTGGTATAACTCCCCACCATTTAACCTAGAAGTTTTTACCAGCGTAGCCAGGGGTTTTTTGTCGTTAATAAAGAAACATTTCCCCCAGAGGCCATAAGTATTACAAACTCTTCAACCCCCATAATTTCAAGGTAAGTTACTCCTGCTTCAAGGGAAGATATTCCCAGGGACAGAGAGAACTCCACCTCCCTGTCGCATAGTTTCTGGAGACTTCGCGATCTCCGAGACGAAATACCTAGCATCAAGTAGACTATTATCAACAGGGCGCCACCATATTCACCCGGCACCCCTAACTGCCAGCTGTATATCCGTAAAAAATGCATATCATCTACCAACCCGCAGTATCCATCAACAAGAAATATGAGGTATTGTATTGCTGCCACATAAGGTCCAACCTTCTGATAAATTTCAAACCATTGTCCACCGACAACCTGGATGTACCTCTTTAGTACCAGTCACCCCTAGCACTGCCTGCACCAAGGTCACCGTCATAAATTAACCCCCATGAACAGTACCGTAAATCACCAACCACCAACACTTCTCCACGCCTGTCTACCCGCCTACTCTCACCCCTTACGAATGACCACATGAGTAAATGTGCGCGCGCGCATGTGTGTAACTGTGCATATGCATCTGCTCACTGTATGCATGCGTGCGGATAGGTGTGTGCGCGCGCATATACATGTGCGCCCGTGCGTGTGCATGTATGTACACATTCAGACTTGTGTGTGTGCGTGTGTTCCTTCGTATGTCTGCTTGCGTGCGCGTGTGTGAATGTACATATAAGCACACATACTCGTATAAGTACGGATGCATATATGCAGATATATGGCCATTGACATGTACACACACACACACACACACACACACACACACACAC
>NW_026416251.1:0-272 GCF_001194135.2 Octopus bimaculoides | reverse complement strand
TGTCTATACTCACACTCAAACAAGCATACATACATACAGCTACAGACCCACAGATATACCTATACTACTATCCGGATGTACGTTCACACCCATATACATGTGTATACATAACAATATACATGCATATCCATACTGGCTCATACCCACACCCTTATCTCCACACATGTACACAAACGTATACTTCCATTTCTACACCTATGGATACATATGTGTGTATACACACAAAAACCCATGGTTTCTTGCATAGCCTCTCATATATATATATATATATA
>NW_026416250.1:0-352 GCF_001194135.2 Octopus bimaculoides | reverse complement strand
AATAATAATAATAATAATAATAATAATAATAATAAGCATTTCAAATTTTGACACAAGGTCAGCAATTCTGAGAGAGGGGTAATCGACTACATCGACCCCCAGTGCTTGTTCTTATCAACTTGTGCTTATTTTATGGAACCCCGAAAGATGAAAGGCAAAGTCGACACTAGTGGAATTTGAACTCAGAGCGTAAAGTCGGACGATATACCGCTAACGAATTTTCCAGCTCGCTGCCTTTACTACTACTACTACTGCTGCTGCTGCTGCTACTGTTGCTACTGCTGCAACTACTACGACTAATATTACTACTACTACTACTAATAATAATAATAATAATGATAATAATAATAAT
>NW_026416249.1:0-226 GCF_001194135.2 Octopus bimaculoides | reverse complement strand
ATATATATATATATATATATATATATATCTACATATACATATACATACGTACATAGTTTTGGTGTTATATTAAATGGTAAATAAGTCGTGTATTTTCCTTAGAATTAACAGCTGCAATCATACACATGTAATTAATGTGTGTGTGTGTGTATGTATGTATATACCTACATACACACATGCACATACACAGATACATATAGATACATATATATAATATATATATATA
>NW_026416248.1:0-1193 GCF_001194135.2 Octopus bimaculoides | reverse complement strand
TTTTTTTCCAAATGTAATTCTAGAGAATTGAAGAGGCAAATTTACCTTGTTTTGTCTTATATTGATTTTGCTTCATCTAAATTTGTCTTTCATGTGCTCGAAGGGACCAGAAATAATTTTCTGAAATAGGTTCTGAAAATGTTATAGTGTCTCTAATGCATTTAAAAAAAAGGTCATTTACTTAGCTGATGTAGTTTTTGTTGGGTGGTGAACATTTATAGAAATATTTTTTCCTCTAAATCAAAAATGCAGTCAATATTACTCATTGTGCCCCCACTAGCCCTTACTGGAAATTGGAAAAGCAGACTTTTGGAATATTATTATTATGTCTGGGTTCCAACCTGGGCCACAGCAACAAAGTCTACCTGTCACACTTCTCAGTCCAGCATCACTGCCTCACAGTCTTGGATACATTTCAGGCCAGTGTTTGCAATCAAGTTCTTGGTGTAAGCCTGGTATTTTCCTCTTCTCACATCACACTCTTTACCACTTCATACTAAAAATATCCGCCTATGGATATAATAATAGATTACTTTATTTTTTCTGTCTCCAATGAAGGGAAGTACTGGATCTTCCCAGAAACAGCTGTAAGACTCTATCCATAAAATTCTTCAACCTTACCTTTGCTCTCTTTATCCTTTTGTTTTTATATATTTACATATACACACGCTAATACATGACTTATAATCCCCAATCCTGTTCATACAACGACTGGGGCAAACTAATCGGTATACAGCACTTACTCGGTATTACCTGTATCCTCCGGGGTTTGGTTAAATCCAATACCCTCCTCAACCTTATCTTCTGCTTTAACTAGCACTTATAACGGGTAACTCCATGAAAAATAATGGATAAAGAGATTCTTGGCTTCTCCCTTAAGGACACTCCCATTCCTTCTCAAAAATCTTTCACTATTCTCCTTCTAGCTAAGATTAGGGATCTCATCCGACGAATGAGATGGAAGGCCTTCTTCCATGATAACCAGACATATAGAAACGACTCAAGTACCTGTAAATTCAATCTCACATCGTATAATAATCCTCCTCATAACCCTCACCTGGAAAAATTTGAAACGGACATGATTAACTTAATAAAAAACATTAAATTCTCCAAGTACAATTCTAACTTTCAAAAAAAACTTTCACAGTTCTCTCTTTTTTCAGCACATCACACTCTTTACCACTTCATACTAA
>NW_026416247.1:0-281 GCF_001194135.2 Octopus bimaculoides | reverse complement strand
TGTATGTATATATATATGTATGTATATATATATATACATACATACATATACGTACATACATACACATATATATATATTTACCTGTGTCTCAACGATATATAAATAGATAATTATACAGATGGATTGATGAATACAGAGTTATTTTGATAGATAGATAGGTAGACTGATAAATATAAAGATGGACAGATTGAGATAAGTTTAGGTGGATACATAGAGATAGATATGGTGATAGATAGATTAATAAAAGAGACAGAGTGATTGATGGATATATATATATATAT
>NW_026416246.1:0-463 GCF_001194135.2 Octopus bimaculoides | reverse complement strand
TTTCCTTCTGCCAAATCCACTTACAAGGCCTTGTAGAGCACAATTTTATTATTTGTATTCAAACAATATTGTTGGCAGTGACTTCAAAGTTTCATCCAGCTAAGCCATTGTTAGCAGTCAACAACATTCTTGTATAAGAATAATATATATGTGTGTGTGTGTGTGTGTGTGTGTGTGTGTATAATTGATGTATAAACATCAAAAATATATCTCTGATAATTAAGAGCTCAACTGATTGCAGATCATTAAACTTTGTTATTACAAAGAAGTAGATCTTGATAATATGGCTAACACATCATTTTTAATTTGCTTAATTATGTAATTATATTAACAATGGCATTTTATGTCATTGTAACAGCTGTTGAGCACAAACTACATCTGAAATATCTGATTTTTTTTTTCTTTTGATTTTCTTTCTAACCATCCATCCATCTATTTATTTGTTGAAGTATATATATATATA
>NW_026416245.1:0-482 GCF_001194135.2 Octopus bimaculoides | reverse complement strand
GTGTGTGTGTGTTTGTGTCTGTGTGTGTGTGTACACACACGCACACGCACAAAAACGAAGAGAAAGAGAGAGTATGTGTGTATTTACCAATGATTGCTTGTATAATTATATGTATTACTCTCAAAACAGTTAAACACTCGTACCATCCATAAAATTATAAATAACAATTAAACTAAAATAAAATACAAATAAAGCTTCGCCAAAAATAAGTTTTTGCGATTTTGGTTCGACCATAAATCTTCCTCAAATGCGCAGACATTCATTCTGTAGATGTGTCTGGCGTCAGCGACAGAAAATTCATTTTGCTGGCTTTCCTCACCAAGATTTATAATACTGGCAAGTCTGTGACAGATCTCCTGGTCATAACGTCGCCAAATGCTGTCACCATGGCGGATTCTTTCGCCTTCCATAATATCTCCCCCTCTGTCTCTCTGTCTCGCTGTCTGTCTGTCTGTCTGTCTGTCTGTCTGTCTATCTATCTA
>NW_026416244.1:0-348 GCF_001194135.2 Octopus bimaculoides | reverse complement strand
ATAATAATAATAATAATAATAATAATAATAATAATAATAATAAGGACGACGACGACGACGACAACAACAACAACAACGACAACAACTTTTATTATCAAGCCGGCGAGCTGGCAGACCCGTCTGAGTGCCGGATAAAATGTTTAGCAGTATTTATTCAGGCTCTTTATGTTCTTATTTTAATTATTGTCGAGGTTGACTTAGCTGTTCATTCCTTCCAAATCGATAAATTAAGTACTAGTTGAGCTCTGGGATCGATGTAATCGAGTTTTTTCCTCCCCTCAAATATTGCTGCCCTTGTACCAAAATTTGAAACAATTATCATCAGCAATAGTCGTAGTAGCAATAGTG
>NW_026416243.1:0-619 GCF_001194135.2 Octopus bimaculoides | reverse complement strand
GTATGTGTGTATGTATGTATGTATGTATGTATGTTTGTATGTATGTATGTGTATGCATTTATTTCCCTCTTTTCCGCTGTATATATATATATATATATATCAGGTCATCCCATAAGTTCTGTCCAATTTTACCTTTTTTAAAAGTGAATGAAATTTAATAGTATTTTAGAATGTTTAATGTAATTAAAAATTATTTTTATGCATTTGTGTACATTAAAACTAATTAAATATTATTTTACAGAATAATAGAATTAAAATTTCTTTGATTAAAACCCTCTCTAACATGGAAGTATCCAAAGAGCATTTGAGGCACATATTGCTTTTAATTCTAATAATTATTTTAGTTTGTCTTGTTTATTTTCGTCATTGCCCTTTACGTTCGTTAGCCATTCCCAGTTGCTTTCGCCAACTGGCGCCTCCAAGAAGGAATGGTCTCAACAATAACAGCACGTAACTGTTATGATCTCTTGAATGTTGATTAATGCGAAATTAGCTACGAATTTTATGTGTGTTATGGTTTTGTCAAATTTTCTGCTTGCTACGTTTTTATTAAATCCTTAAAATATGTAACGCAGCACAATCCTTATATTTTTACCCCTTCCTCACACACACACACACA
>NW_026416242.1:0-261 GCF_001194135.2 Octopus bimaculoides | reverse complement strand
ACACACATATATGCAGATTTATCATTAACAAAACAAGATGATATTTGAAAAGGTTTAATATATAGTCTTTATGATGTTTGATGTATTTTTAATACACTCTTCTATTTTTCACACAAATTATGTGAGATGAGAAGAGTACATTTTTGTGTGTGTACATGGTAAATTAGTTTTGTAAGTAATTAGCTGAGCCATTGATGTCTTGTAAAATGGCAGCAAGTATTTTGTCTTGGACTCAACTTACAAGTTCACCTAGCTCTAATT
>NW_026416241.1:0-218 GCF_001194135.2 Octopus bimaculoides | reverse complement strand
ATTGATAGGGTCTTTCTAAGGATGTGGACGGTACTTGTCAATACAATCTTTTATATTTCTCTGAGACATGGTTCCCCTGGAATATCATCTACATGTTTCTGACATCCTTTTCTTATCATACCTAGGGCAAACACAATAACAAGAAGGTTCTCGCTTTAAGATGCCACGTCTTTCGTATTTCAATTTCCAGGTCCTTATATTTACTTAATTTGTCAAAT
>NW_026416240.1:0-397 GCF_001194135.2 Octopus bimaculoides | reverse complement strand
TATATATATATATATATATATATATATATATATATGTATATATATTTGAAGTAGATTGGTTGAGCACATGGAGATTTCCTCATTAGTTTTGCCTTCTGTTCAGATCCATTTACTTTTTTCATGTTTCAGGGAGGTCTATAAAATAAGTTATCAGTTATGTTAATTGATTTAATAGCTTATACTCTACTCCAAAATTTTCCCCACACAAAGTAAGAAGCTAAAAGGCCAGAGACAGACGGTTGGATCTATCAGAAACTGCGACCAAATTTCCCATTAAAACAGCCAACCATTTCTCTCTGAAATAAGGAATATCTTGATCTCGAGCGACACAATGGTCATCTTGTGTATAACAACTTTGGTCCTCCGTCTGCTCTCACGTGGCCAATTTTATAATCTC
>NW_026416238.1:0-320 GCF_001194135.2 Octopus bimaculoides | reverse complement strand
ACCAACACTGGTTGTCAAGCAATGGTGGGGGGTAAACACAAATACACAAATACACACACACACACACACACTCACACAGATATATATATGACGTGTTTCTTTCAGTTTCCGTCTACCAAACCCACTCACAAGGCTTTGGTCGGCCCGAGGCTATAGCAGAAGACCCTTGCCCAAGGTGCCAAGAAGTCGGACTGAAACCGGAACCATGTGCTTGGGAAGCAAGCGTGTTACCGTCGATATACCACTCAAATCTCACATCTGGAGAAAAGTATGGGGAGAACTATATATGTGTGTGTGTATATATATATATATATATATAT
>NW_026416237.1:0-487 GCF_001194135.2 Octopus bimaculoides | reverse complement strand
ATTGATGGTTCTAAGATAAAATTACAGCTTTATAATCTACTCAAAGTTATCTCCTTACAGAGGAAGCCTAAAGAACTAGAAACGCATCTAGAAGTCGAAATTTATGGGTGTGTAGACTGCCGTTGACATCTTACTCGTCGAAACCTCATACACATATACATGTCTAAGATATGCATGTAAGTAGGTTGGAAGTATTGATGCATAAATAGATGTGATGGTTGATTATATTCACTGCCTGTATGCGCGTTGTTTCTAAAGATTTGGGGGTCTTTTTCCAGTATAGAAAGGTATGGTTTAAATGTTAGAAAATATGCCTGCAATGCCTGAATTTGGATGCCATCAATGAAAAGTGTCTGATTTTGGCTTTCAATAACATCTTTATTATTTTATTGAATTATTTTCAATTTGTATTTGTAAGGTGCATGCTAAGCGATCTCTTTGTTTCCAGGAAATTATTGACAAGATTAAACAAGTTTGACGGACGTCA
>NW_026416236.1:0-704 GCF_001194135.2 Octopus bimaculoides | reverse complement strand
CCATGATGGTTGTGATGATGATGTTAATGAAGAGGTCGAGTTTGCATTTCATCCTTTAGGGAATTTAAAAAAAAATAGCAATAATAATAAATTTTGGTGCATGATTTAAGGATTAGTTAGCTGCTAATTTTAGCACATCTTACGACCACCTCATATCTCATATGTTTTAAGCATTTAGTAAGCCAAAAATGACCACGTGGACAGGTAGCTTGGTAACAGCATGACTTGTTACTATGTAACAGGCCCCTGTATGCCTGTGGTTTTCGATTGGCTAAAATTACCCCAAAATTTGCAAACTTTAAAAGTTATGAACTCTTTATTGATTAAATTACGGCAAAAAATGAATTTCATGTCAATAATTACCATACAAAACTACACCAATATAACAAAACCGAAATCAACTGAAACAAAACTGAGGAGATTTTTAAAATGGCAGCCAAATAGAAAAGATCCTCATCAAATAATCGGACAGAGTTTGAGAATGCACGAGCAAGAGTAAGCATGAGTGTGTGTGTGTATGTGTTTGTGTGCGCGGGTTCACACTTGCGTCTGCGCATGTGTGCTTGTGTGTATCTGTTTTGGTTTAATTGCGTTAAACTCAAGTGGCAACGTAATGAGAGCATAATTATAATGAAACAACTCTTAGGTTACCTACTCAAAACAAATGCCGTGGATATTCTTCTACTTCTTCTTCTTCTTCTTCT
>NW_026416235.1:3462-9066 GCF_001194135.2 Octopus bimaculoides | reverse complement strand
TTATTATTATTATTATTATTATTATTATTATTATTATTATTATTCCAAAGTGTGATATAATGAGCCTGGAAGGAAGGAAGGTACAGTCCTTGGCAGGGATAGGTTTACCAAACTGAGAAATGATGGAACAAATTGAATAGGAAATCTATAAGTACCATGGAATACGAGAGTTCATTGAAACATAGCGAAAGAAATGGGTTGGGTAGTAACTCGTAGACATTGTGGGACAGCTGCACCGGTATAGGTGAGCCGATATTTTCTGTCTCAAAATAAGGTTTTGGTATTAATTTTGTCTTTCTTTTTGTAATGAGTTATTTAGTAGCTATCTCCGGTTCTTCGTTAGCAAAAACATATCTTTCTAGCTGGGATGTAATGTATCTATCACAGGTGAAAATGAGGCTGCTTTTCCTGCCAATACTCTTGTTATCCTCTACCTTACAGGATATATACCCAAGCATCGCATTTTGGTGGTATGCTGCCTGCCCCTCCTCCCAAGCTTGTGTTTAGTTAGGCTAATCCAGCTTTCGTTGGTTAGCATATGTTGTATCGTCAGAGTACATTCGCAGTTGTTCTCGAACTCTGAATATGCTGTTGCTCTCATTTTCAGTATGCATGGAATGTACACATTCCTTTCTTTACTTTACAGATTTTTGAGTGATAAATGCTATATTCAAAGGATATTTCGACTGATTTTATGACGTTACCACCCTCACCTCTTCCCACGTAGATCTTATCGATGTGGGGGTGATATTCACGATATGCTTTCCTGCATATCTCTGCATGTAACTTTACCGTTTTCTTTACATACATACATACATACATACATACATACATACATACATACATTCTATAAATGACGAAATCGTTCAGAAAATAGTTAATATTTTACCTTGTATTAATATTATTTCTAAAAATAATAATAATTATAAACCAACATTAACACCTATTTTACAGGCGGGTGCTAGTAGAAATTCGTATAGATATGAGGGCAATTTACAAGTGAACAAATCCTTGTGTAATTGTGTAAACAAAACTCGATGCCTATATTGTTATTTAAACCTTTCAGTGTTTAAATAACAATATAGTATATCAGTGCAAAGTAATAACTAGACATCGGAAGTATTGATATATTTGTTCTCCTGATACTGATTGGAATTCTAGACTTTATAATTATTCTAATTCCTTTACATATAAGAGAAAATGTAATTCTACCGATCGTATAATATCGGTAATTGTACTTGTGATCTTTGACTCGAATAATCATTGAATTTTAATGGGCATTTAAATTTAAGATGTTGCCATAAATTTAGAAAGACATTCAACTATTTCAATTATTAATTATAATACTTTTTTTTATTAATTATTTTGTAATATTATTAATTATTTTGTAATAAAGTTAATTCATATTAAAGTGTTTAATATTATGAGTAAGTAATTAACTATAGCTATGTAATGTATCTAAGCTTCGATTAAGCATAACTTAGAATTCTTATTCTTTAGTTATTTACTAAGTTCACCAAGAGTTTAATCGTAATCTAACAAAGCTGCAACAAAATTTACATAATTATTTTTTTAATCCATATTGTGTAATAAATCACAGCACTAAAGTGTAGTGATATATTTGAAAATAGTGTTTAAATATTTTAAAAATGTAACATCGAGGTTCGTAGATGGAGCTCATCTTCTACATGGGCGTTCATAATTTGCCACCTTAAGTCAACATTGATTTTGTTTAAGTACGAAAATATAAATAGAAAGTTATATGTCTTACAGAAATAGGAAGACATTTACGAAGTTGTGGGTATTCTACTGCATTTCCTTACTACAGCTGGATACGTTTTAGCGTTAAATAACGACTTTAAAATGTCATCTTCTGAGAGCTCAATTAATTCCATCTGCAGCTCCTTAGGAGCCTTGCAGACATCAACTAGGTGTCGTTGAAATGCTAGTTTGAGTGAAATATCATGTTCCTGAAATGAGTGATCTTTTCAGAGTATTCTTCAATTAATAATTCCAGAACATCTGCCTATTCATCAACGGATTCATATGAATTTTCATGGTCATAAGTGACCTTAGCTACCTGGGGAAACTGCACATTTCAAATTTCATTTTGAAGGAGATCTTTCCGAAATGCTTCAAGTTCTTGCCACATGACATGAACTGATGTTGTTTTACCCTGCAAATAAATATTCAAGTCATTCTGCTTTGACATGATATCACAAAGAAATGCTGTATTTCTATAGAAATTTTCATATAATAATTCACATTGTTCATTCCATTATTCATGAAATTTCATTATCTGCCCGCGTAAAGTTAAAGCATTTTCGAACACCTTTCCTTGTGATAGTCACCTTACTTTACAATGATACGTCAAATCCACACGGAATAACTCATCCGCCAACGGCAGCATGTTACGAAACTCACGATGCATTGTCGCATTGGCAAGAAATATAGTTAACAATATTTATGACTTTCTGCAGAATGTTACATAAAGTGGTCGATTTCGCACAAAGGTTTTTGCTTTTATAATATGCGATGAAAACACAAATGAGAACATCTGGATCTGATAGGACTTCTTTTTAACTGGACAATAAATCCTTCGCGTTTTCCAGTGATGGACGGAGTACCGTCAGTACATACACTAACTAAAATATCCAAACTCAACACAACTTCTCGACATATATTTTGAAAGTTTGTGAAGATATTTATTCCCCGTGTTCCGCCCGTAAGAGTAACCACAGCCAGTAATTCTTCGTACTAAATGAAATTTTCTGTTACGGCACGAATAAAATATAAAACATAAACCGAGTCCATAGTATCAACTGATTCTTCTAAAGCGACTGAATTATATACATTTTCCATTTGAAGTATATTAGGAGGTTGTTCTGTTACATTGAGGGCCATTTCATGTAGCCGATCTGTTATGGTTCTCCTTGAAAGAGGTAATTGCTTGTACTTCGAAACCTTATTGGTGTCTATGCATCTTATGACTTCAATAATATTCTTTCACAATTTCCACTTCGCTGAAAAGCTTACTTTTTTATTTCTATGACACAAGCAACTATATAAATTGCATCTATTACATCATTTGCAGTCTGAAATAGCCATCTTTGATTTTCTCTTTCATTTTTTGAATTATTACAGAGGAAACATTCCTGCTTGTCCCTCAAAAATTGAAATAGTTATTATGTCTATGAGTCTTATAGTGCTGAAGAACGTTTCGCAGTATCACAAAGAAAACAAATCATCTTATCTTTCGAATTCACAAAGTAATACCACAGTTCTCAATACTCATTATAGATAGTCCACCTACAAAAATCACCAATGCGTCAAACTGCATGAGTTCTCTGCAGGGTTCTTGATCAATGAAACAGTGTTATCTCTAGCAGTGGTCAGCAGACATTTTACATAAAATCCAGCAAAATATGTTGAGAGTATTCATCATGTAATAATAACTATACGACGGAGAAGAATGGGGAGAAGAAGTAGAAGAAGATTAAACCTAACCCTAAGCCTAGACCTAACCCTGACCCTAACCCTAACACTAACACTAATATTATCCCTAGCCCTAACACACTAGCCCTAACCCTAAAATTAACCCTAACCCTAAAACTAACGCTAGCCCTAACCTTAACCCTAACACTAACCCTGACCCTAAACCTTACCCTAGCCCTAACCCTAAACCTAAGCCAAACCCTAGCCGTAAGTAACCCTAGCCGTAACCCTAACGCTAAACCTAACCCTATCCCTAACACTAGGCCTAACGCTAACCCCAGCCCTAACCGTAATCCTAACAATAAGCCTAACGCTAAACCTAGCCCTACCCTAACCCTAAACATAATACTAGCCCTACACTTAACCCTAACCCTAACCCTAACACTAACTCTAACCCTAGCCCTAACCCTAACACTAACTCTAACCCTAGCCCTAACCCTAACACTAACTCTAACCCTAACCCTAACCTAACCATAAAACTAGCCCTGAACTTAACCCTAACCCTAACCCTAACACTAACTCTAACCCTAGCCCTAACCCTAACACTAACTCTAACCCTAACCCTAACCTAACCATAAAACTAGCCCTACCCTAACCCTAAACATAATACTAGCCCTAAACTTAACCCTAACCCTAACCCTAACACTAACCCTAACCCTAGCCCTAACCCTAACCCTAATCCTAAATCTAACCCTAAACCTAACCCTAACACTAACACTAACCCTAACCCTGGCCCTAACCCTAACACTAACCCTAACCCTAACACTAACCCTAACACTAACCCTAACCCTAGCCCTAACCCTAACATTAACCCTAACACTAGCCCTAACCCTAACCCTAACCCTAACACTAACACTAACCCTAACACTAAACCTAACCCTAGCCCTAACGCTAACCCTAAACCTAACCTAACCCTAACCCAAACCATAGCCCTAACCCTAACCCTAACCCTAACCCTAACCCTAACCCTAAATCTAACACTAACCCTAACCCTAACCCTAAACCTAACCCTAATCCTAGCCCTAGCCCTAACCCTAACCCTAAAGCTAACCCTAACCCTAACCCTAACACTAACCCTAACCCTAGCCCTAAACCTAACCCTAACCCTAACCATTGCCCTAACTCTAACCCTAAGCCTAGCCCTAACACTAACCCTAACCCTAACCTAACCCTAGCCCTAACTCTAACCCTAGCCCTAACAGCAAACGAGACCCTAACCCAAACCCTAATCCTAACTGTAGCCCAAACCCTAACCCTAACCCTAACCCTAACCCTAACCCTAACACTAGCAATAAACTCAAACGTAACATTAATCCTAACCCTAACCCTAACCCTAAACCTAACCCTAACCCTAACCCTAACCCTAACCCTAACCCTAACCCTAACCCTAGCCCTAACCCTATGCCTGACCCTAACCCTAACCCTAACCCTAATATGTAAGGGCTTAACCTAGCTGCATTTACGAACACTGTTCTCGATGTATCACTCCCTATCTCCGTATATCCACCCGTACCACTACCACAATCCCTATTCCTTTCCTTCACTTCTTGCCTCTTCTTATCACTCTTTGCAGCCATCTGCCATCCCTAATTGATTTATTGACTGCTTAGTGAGATTCCCGACCTGCAATAGTACTCCGCAGTCGCTAAGTTTTACCTTTGCCCCCCTCTCTCCGTTTCCTTTATTCTATCTCTTTTCATTCCCCCTTGTCATAGAAAACCTCCACTCTTTCCTTGACTTTGTTTTTTTTCGTCTCTAGTATAGTATAATTATCATAATAAATAGTTGTGGTTGCAATAATATATGCGTTTATCGATGGATGTAATTAATTACTTTACTGGACAAACTTATCTATGCCGACTGGTTTGGTTTAAATGCGTACCCTTTAACGTACAGGCATAACATTTGATGATGAAGCAAGTGGCCATTACTGTGATTGTTTTGGAATACAGAATTTTTAAAGCCAGAAATTCAGGTGACTCCTCTGTGTTAGGTGACAGACATGATATTTTCTTTGAGAAAAAACAAAATAAATAAAATTGTCAATCCAGGTGACTCCTCTGTGTTAGGTGACAGAGATGATACTTTCTTTCAGAACCCCCCCCCCCC
>NW_026416235.1:1513-3452 GCF_001194135.2 Octopus bimaculoides | reverse complement strand
CAGGGTCAAGCTGTCCTAATTATCTGATCAAATTCTACCTACACCACTTACATCTTATGTATCCGACATCCATCCTATATTTGTAGTCTATCAATACAAATATACGATGGCAGAGTCAATAGCTCGCCGGTTGCAATTCTTAGCGGTATTGCGCCTGCCTCTTAGTTCTGAGTTCAAATGCCGCTGAGCTCGACTTTGCTTTTAATATATTCGAGGTCGATGAAATAAGTACTAGCTACGCACTGGCGTCCATGTAATTGAAGGCCCCCTCCTCCAAAATTTCAGGCCTTGTGCCTATAGTAGCAGGGTCTTGTCAGTGGAATTGCAATATAAGGGGCATATCATTTTTCTAAGTACAGACTAGTTGATCTGTGGTATTGAGCAGAATACCAAGACAAAACAATATACATGATAACACTTCCTATAAATTAAGATCAAAAGTTATGAGAGCCCCTGCCTTGTAGCGCATCAGGGTATATATTATTGTTAAAGTTATCATTATTGTTATTATTCTTAAGGCAGAATCCTTGCGCGCTGGACGAAATGCTTAGCGGTATTTCGCCCCTCGCTACTTTCTTAGTTCAAACTCCGCTGAAGTCGACTTTGCCTTTCATACTTCGGGGTCGATAAATTAAGTATTAGTGAAACATTGGGGTCGATATAATCGAATAGTCCCTACCCAACAAGTTTGAAGCTTTGTGCCTCCAGTAGGAAGGAGGCTTCTTCTTCTTCTTTTCTCCTCGTCCTCCCCCTCCTTGCTGTTATTATTATTATTATTATCATTATTACTATTATTATTATTATTAGTCAAGACGAAGAGTGCGATTCGATTGTATAGATGTTTTATTTTTTGAACAATATTTCGGCAGAACGTCTGTCTTTGTCAAGTTCAAAACAAAAGGTGATTGAAAATTCAAAATTTCAGAAACCAAACGTAAACTATGAACGAGAGTAACCAGCGTTCATACGTTGATGGAATGACATCATCAGTTTTTGTATTTCTATCAGTGAAAAAACTTAATCGTTTTCGTCTGCTTGTTAAAAAACTGACAAAAACTGATGATGTCATTCCATCAACGTATGAACGCTGGTTACTCTCGTTCATAGTTTACGTTTGGTTTCTGAAATTTTGAATTTTCAATCACTTTTTGGTTTGCACTTGACAAAGACAGACGTTCTGTCGAAATATTGTTCAAAGAGTAAAACATCTATACAATCGAATCGCACTCTTCGTCTTGACTATTTATCTTCGTGAAGAGTTACGTCAATCCTTTTTTAAAAATATTATTATTATTATTATTATTATTATTATTATTATTATTATTATTATTATTATTATTATTATTATTATTAAGACGGTGAGCTGATAGAATCGTTAGCATGCCGGACGAAATGCTTAGCGGTATTTCGCCTGTCGTTACGGTCTGAGTTCATATTCTGCCGAGGTCGACTTTACCTATCATACTGCTGGGCTCAATAAATTAAGTACCAGATGCATACTGAAGTCGATCTCATCGACATCCCCCAAAATATTAGAACTTGTGCCTACAGTAGAAAGGATTATTATTATATGTCGATCTAATCAACTACCCCTCCCCAAATTTTCAGGCCTTGTGCCTATTGTTGAAATAATAATAATAATAATAATGATACTCATGATAATGATAACAATAATAATGACAATAATAATAATAATAATAATAAAATTAATTATAATCTTTATTATTATTGTTGTTGTTGTTATTATTATTATTATTATTATTATTATTATTATTATTATTATTATTATTATTATTATTATTATTATTATTATTATTGAATGAGTGAGAGAGCAGTGCATGCCATCAAAGTGACACTGGGGTAAAATATACGAAGCCCAATATACCCATCATGACTACCCGTCTGATAAGGGTACACCAGGCACATGCATCTCAACCAT
>NW_026416235.1:0-241 GCF_001194135.2 Octopus bimaculoides | reverse complement strand
TTGTTTTATAGCTTTTGTTGTTTCTTCTTCTTCTTCTTCTTCTTCTTCTTCTTCTTCTTCTTCTTCTTCTTCTTCTTCTTCTTCTTCTTCTTCTTCTTCTTCGTATTTGTTAGGTAGATTGATTTCTTGGTTGTATTTGTCAGCTTCCTTAAATACTGAAAACAGTTTTTTGTTTTGGTCGAGTTTTGTGACTATTTGTATTGGTTTCCCTTGCTTCTGGAGTAGGTATTTTTGCAGTCCT
>NW_026416234.1:0-455 GCF_001194135.2 Octopus bimaculoides | reverse complement strand
TGATGATGATGATGATGATGATGATGTTGTTGTTGATGAGGATGATGATGATGTTCGTAATGACTGTGATATTGACATATCGGATGTTTTTAATTTTCTCGTTCTCTCTCTCTCTCTCTCTCCCTCTCTCTCTCATTCTCTCTCTCACACAAACGCACACAGACGCCTATACAGAGTTGAGCGAATTAGGAACTGGGAAACTCTGACCGTGGATTTTTATCGATCGGAATCGGACGGGGTTGTTATGTTTCGTGTCAAATTTCTCTGTTTAGTATGTTACGATTCAATAGGGGTCCATTAGGTTGAAAACCCTGTGTAAACGCGGTTTCGAATTTATTGCCATAATATATTCTTCGCTTATGCTGTTTCGACCTTATTCACGCATACACATATATATATATATATTAGACATGTTTATATACACAAATATATGCACGTAACTTTGTATATATTTA
>NW_026416233.1:0-304 GCF_001194135.2 Octopus bimaculoides | reverse complement strand
TTAATAACGGTCAACCACACAGAAATTTCCCTTTGTTTAACGGTCATTTTTCACAGGAATTTTCAATGACCCGATAACTGAAGAGATGTTGGCGTGGGTTCCCACCCCGGCATCCGGAACTCGGAATTTTATCATGGCTACCGAATAAGTGTCACATATATTTATAGATAAATTTCTCTGTACACATAATATCGAGGTCTCTTTCTTTTGTTGTATTTTCTATCAATATATAGATATATATATATGTAAATATATATATAAATATATATATGTAAATATATTAATATAAATATATATATATATG
>NW_026416232.1:0-585 GCF_001194135.2 Octopus bimaculoides | reverse complement strand
GTATACATATGAGTGTATATATTTTATATTTTTATATATATGTATATATGCATGTATATGTGTATCTATATAATATGTACATTTGAGGGTATGGGAGGGTGAGTGGGAGTGTGTATTTATATATAATATTCTTTATTTATTTAGACTGGAGCCTGGTGTTGCCATCCGGTTTCACCAGTCCTCAGTCAAATCGTCCAACCCATGCTAGCATGGAAAGCGGACGTTAAACGATGATGATGATGATGATGATGAGTGTATTTGTATTTATATGTATGTTTAGGTAGGTACATGTGTGTATGTGTAGATATATATTTATGTATATATATATAGTAGTTTTATTTTTATTGGTAGGTTAATATTTTAGGAAGTTTAAGGTTTCATATTACAATGACACTACGTTTTTATAAGACTAAATCAATAGTAGTATTTTAGCTTATTTCATAATATTATATTATTTAATTTACGACTCTTAGTCTTATTATTAATATATTATATATTAGAATTTGAAATTTATTAATATGTTTTATAAGATAGGTATAGTTTTTTGTTCTTTTTATGTTGTTAGTTATATAAATTTTAAATTTT
>NW_026416231.1:0-499 GCF_001194135.2 Octopus bimaculoides | reverse complement strand
CTCTCTCTCTCACACACACATATACACACATACATACACACACACACAAAGTGCATTTTAGAAGTTTTGAGAATTTTTTTTATAGGAGGGGCAGTTATGACTGTTTTAGATTATCGTAATTTTAGAACATCACTACTATACATCTAAGAGTTGACCTGCCAACTTCTGTTGTTCCAGATTAAAGGAGACGGCTGTAACAGCACTATGAATTCACTCTACTAAACATTGCTTGTCATATTTGATAAGTTTGCAGAATGCAGTCGGGACATAAAGGCGATTTGGAAGCTCGCTGTCAATACGGTTTTGTTTTAACTGGGTAAAAATGCTATAGAAACTTATGATATCATACAGACTGCTTATGGCTTAACTTATATGAGCCGAGCGTCTGTTTTTCTGGCAGAGAAGGCCAGGCAAAGCAGGTTCACCAGGAAGTTCGTAAAGATCCCTTTTCAGATTGTTGGCACTCCGTCGCTTACGACGTCGAGGGTTCCAGTTGATC
>NW_026416230.1:0-367 GCF_001194135.2 Octopus bimaculoides | reverse complement strand
GTTGTTAATGTCCTGTTATTTGTATTTGTGTACCATTTCTCCGTTTTTTTACGTCCTTGTTTTCGTATACATTCGCTACTTTCTTCTAAGGAATCTAGTGCTCTTAGTTTAGTGTTTCCTTTGGGCTGGCCAGATTGGAGCAATCTCGAGTATAACCAGCCAAAATTGCAAAGATAATCTGGAACTCGACTGAGGATAGAAAACTCCGAATGACCCGTCCTTGTTTTCTTTGTATCGTCTGTTTGGATGTGGTGTTGTCCCTTTTTTGTATCATCTAACTGTCTGGCTGTTTTGCGTTCTTGTCCCATTTTTGTATATATATATATATATGGCGTGAGAGAGTTAGGGGTTGGGGGATATATATATA